>NC_089223.1:126371181-126671181 GCF_963924675.1 Phocoena phocoena
AGGCCATGTGAACTGAGCCAATCACTTTACTTCTCTAAGGCTCAGAATTGCAGCCATAAACTGGAGATAAAAACAATTTTCCTGTACAGCTTACAGAATTATCATAAAGTTCAAATAAGCTAATGAATATTACATTACTTTAATAAACTTTATCATAGTTTTCACAAATGTAAGCTATCATCATAATCTTGCTTCTTTTTAGTTTTGAGTTGTCAGGAATGGTGTGGTATTGCATAAATTTACAGCTGGATTGAGAAAGCTTGGGGGATGCCTGAATATCTATCTGGCCTTGACTCTGGGCCAAAAAATGAAAAGTGAGATTTATGGTGTGCTGCTTAGAGTCTGAATCTTCTCTGGTAATGCTCACACAGGATCTGCTTACTGATGGCTTTCACCTGGTATAACTGGTTAGACAGCCAGGCTGGACTATGTGAACAGAGGGGCAAAAAACCTTCTCTAAGGTTTCCTGAAGCTAAGATTCATTGTACACATCTTGGTGGTTCAACCAGGAGACAAAGAATGTCTTTGTATGCAGAAAGACCATAGAGTACTTGTGTCTGGATGTCCTCCTATGCTTCCCTATGCTCTTTTTCTTACTGCACAACATACTTTGCCTGTAAATAGAAGCCTTATGGGAGTTTGCTCTGTGAAGTCTTGTGAGTCATTTCAAATATTCAAACTTGTAAAATTTTTAAAGTTGTCAACAAAAATAATTCTAATTTTATATTATGAAGGAACTTTAATAACTATATATTTATACTATCTTACGTGGAAATGTTTTAGACATATGTGTGCTTATGTATATACTGTTATAAAGGTCAAAACCTGTTTTCATTAAAAAAATTTGATAGATAGCCTAATACACCAGAGGGCAGACAGCAGAAGCAAGAAGAACTACAATTCTGCAGCCTGTGGAAGGAAAACCGCATTCACCAAAAGACAGACAAAATGAAAAGGCAGAGGACTATGTACCAGATGAAGGAACAAGATAAAACCCCAGAAAAACAACTAAATGAAGTGGAGATAGGCAACCTTCCTGCAAAAGAATTCAGAATGATAGTGAAGATGATCCAGGACCTCGGAAAAAGAATGGAGGCAAAGATCGAGAAGATGCAAGAAATGTTTAACAAAGACCTAGAAGAATTAAAGAACAAGCACTTAAAAGAACTAAAAGACAAACAAACAGAGATGAACAATACAATAACTGAAATGAAATGTATACTTGAAGGAATGAATAGCAGAATAACTGAGGCAGAAAAATGGATAAGTGACCTAGAAGACAGATTGGTGGAATTTACTACCACGGAACAGAAAAAAGAAAAAAGAATGAAAAGAAATGAAGACAGCCTAAGAGACCTCTGGGACAACATTAAATGCAAAAACATTCGCATTATAGGGGTCTCAGAAGGAGAAGAGAGAGAGAAAGGACCTGAGAAAATATTTGAACAGATTATAGTTGAAAACTTCCCTAACATGGGAAAGGAAACAGTCACCCAAGCCCAGGAAGCACAGAGAATCCCAGGCAATATAAACCCAAACAGAAACACGCTGAGACACATAGTAATCAAACTGACAAAAATTAAAGACAAAGAAAAATTACTGAAAGCAATAATGGAAAAATGACAAATAACATACAAGGGAACTCCCATAAGGTTAACAGCTGATTTCTCAGCAGAAACTCTACAAGCCAGAAGGGAGTGGCACAATGTATTTAAAGTGATGAAAGGGAAGAACCTACAACCAAGATTACTCTACCCGGCAAGGATCTCTTTCAGATTTGACGGAGAAATCAAAAGCTTTACAGACAAGCAAAAGCTAAGAGAATTCAGCACCACCAAACCAGCTCTACAACAAATGCTAAAGGAAATTCTTTAAGTGGGAAACACAAGAGAAGAAAAGACCGTACAAAAACAAACCCATAACAGTTAAGAAAATGGTAATAGGAACATACATATTGAAAATTACCTTAAACATGAATGGATTAAATGCTCCAACCAGAAGACACAGGCTTGCTGAATGGATACGAAAACAAGACCCATATATATGCTGTCTACAAAAGACCCGCTTCAGACCTAGGGACACATACAGACTGAAAGTGAGGGGATGGAAAAAGATATTCCATGCTAATGGAAATCAAAAGAAAGCTGGAGTAGCAATACTCATCTCAGATAAAATAGACTTTAAAATAAAGAATGTTACAAGAGACAAGGAAGGACACTACATAATGATCAGAGGATCAATTCAAGAAGAAGATATAACAATTATAAATATATATGCACCCAACATAGAAGCACCTCAATATATAAGTCCACTGCTAACAGCTATAAAAAAGGAAATTGACAGTAACACAATAAAAGTGGGGGACTTTAACACCTCACTTACACCAGTGGACAGATCATTCAGACAGAAAATTAACTAGAGACACAAGCTTTAAATGACATAATAGAGCAGATAGATTTAATTGACATCTATATGACATTCCATCCAAAAACAGATTACACTTTCTTCTCAACTGCACATGGAACATTCTCCAGGATAGATTACATCTTGGGTCACAAATCAAGCCTCAGTAAATTTAAGAAAACTGAAATCATATCAAGCATCTTTTGTGACCACAACACTATGAGATTAGAATTACAGGAAAAAAAAGTAAAAAACACAAACACATTGAGGCTAAACAATACGTTCCTGAATAACCAAGAGATCACTGAAGAAATCAAAGAGGAAATCAAAAAATACCTAGAGACAAATAACAAAGAAAACACGACCATCAAAACCTATGGGATACAGCAAAAGGAGTTCTAAAAGGAAAGTTTATAGCAATATAATCCTACCTCAAGAAACAAGAAAAGTCTCAAATAAACAACCTAACCTTACACCTAAAGGAACTAGAGAAAGAAGAACAAACAAAACCCAAAGTTAGTAGAAGGAAAGAAATCATGAAGATCAGAGCAGAAATAAATGAAATAGAAATAAAGTAAACAGCGAAGATCAATAAAGTTAAAATCTGTTTTTTTGAGAAGATAAAATCGATAAACCTTTAGTTAGACTCATAAGAAAAAGAGAGAGAGGACTCAAATCAATAAAATTAGAAATGAAAAGGAGAAGTTACAGTGGACACCGCAGAAAACAGATCATCATAAGAGACTACTACAAGCAACTCTATGCCAATAAACTGGACAACCTGGAAGAAATGGACAAATTCTTAGCAAGGTATAATCTTCCAAGACTGAACCAGGAGGAAATAGAAAATATGAACAGACTAATCACTAGTAATGAAATTGAAACTGTGATCAAAAATCTTCCAACAAACAAAAGTCCAGGACCAGATGGCTTCACAGGTGAATTCTATCAAACATTAAGAGAAGAGCTAACACTTATCCTCCTCAAACTCTTCCGAAAAATTGTAGACGAAAGAACACTCCCAAACTCATTCTGAGGCCACCATCACCCTTATACCAAAACCAGACAGAGATATTACAAAAAAAGAAAATTACAGACCAAAAACACTGATGAATATAGATGCAAAAATACTCAACAAAACACTAGCAAACAGAATCCAACAACACATTAAAAGGATCATACACCATGATCAAGTGGGATTTATCCCAGGGATGCAAGGATTCTTCCATATATACAAATCAATCAATGTGATACACCATATTAACAAATTGAAGGATAAAAACCATATGATCATCTCAATAGATGCAGAAAAAGCTTTTGACAAAATTCAACACCCATTTATGATAAAAACTCTCCAGAAAGTGGGCACAGAGGGAAACTACCTCACCATAATAAAGGCCATATATGACAAATCCACAGCAAGCATCATTCTCAATGGTGAAAAACTGAAAGCATTTCCTCTAAGATCAGGAACAAAACTAGGATGTCCACTCTCACTGCTATTATTCAACATAGTTTTGGAAGTCCTAGCAATCAGAAAAGAAAAAGAAATAAAAGGAATACAAATTGGAAAAGAAGAAGTAAAACTGTCACTCTTTGCAGATAACATGATACGATACAGACAGAATCCTAAAGATGGCAACAGAAAACTACTAGAGCTAATCAATGAATTCTGTAAAGCTGCAGGATACAAAATTAATGCACAGAAATCTCTTGCATTCCTATACACTAAAAACAAAAGATCAGCAAGAGAAATTAAGGAAACAATCCCATTCACCATTGTAACAAAAAGAATAAAATACCTAGGAATAAACCTACCTAAGGAGTTAAAAAACCTGTACTCAGAAAACTGTAAGACACTGATGAAAGAAATCAAAGATGACACAAACAGATGGAGAGACATACCATGTTCTTAATTTGGAAGAAGCAACATTGTGAAAATGACTATACTACCCAAGGCAATCTACAGATTCAACACAATCGCTATCAAATTACAAGTAGCAGTTTTTACAGAACTAGAACAAAATATCTTAAAATTTGTATGGAGACACAAAAGACCCCAAATAGCCAAAGCAGTCTTGAGGGAAAAAAATGGAGCCGGAGGAATCAGACTCCCTGACTTCAGACTATACTACAAAGCTACAGTAATCAAGACAATATGGTACTGGCACAAAAACAGAAATATAGATCAATGGAACAGGACAGAAAGCCCAGAGGTAAACCCACACACCTATGGTCAACTAATCTATGACAAAGGAGGCAAGGATATACAATGGAGAAAAGTCACTCTTTTCAATAGTGGTGCTAGGAAAACTGGACAGCTATATGTAAAAGAATGAAACTAGAACACTCCCTAACATCATACACAAAAATACACTCAAAATGGATTAAAGACCTAAATGTAAGACCAGACAATATAAAACTCTTAGAGGAAAACATAGGAAGAACACTCTTTGACATAAATCAGAGCAAGTTCTTTTCTGATCCACCTCCTAGAGAAATGGAAATAAAAATAAAAATAAACAAATGGGACCTAATGAAACTTTAAAGCTTTTGCACAGCAAAGGAAACTACAAACAAGACGAAAAGACAACCCTCAGTACGGGAGTAAATATTTGCAAACGAATCAACAGACAAAGCATTAATCTCCAAAACATATAAACAGCTCATGCAGCTCAGTATTAAAAAACAAACAACTCAATCAAAAAATGGGCAGAAGACCTAAATAGACATTTCTCCAAAGAACACATACAGATTGCCAAGAGGCACATGAAAAGCTTCTCAACAGCACTAATTATTAGAGAAATGCAAATCAAAACTACGTTGAGGTTATCACCTCACACCAGTTAGAATGGGCATCATCAGAAAATCTACAAACAGCAAATGCTGGAGAGGGTGTGGAGAAAAGGGAACCCTCTTGCAGTGTTGGTGAGAATGTAAATTGATACAGCCACTAGGGAGAACAGTATGGAGGTTCCTTAAAAAACTAAAAATAGAATTACCATATGACCCAGCAATCCCACCACTGGGCATATACCCAGAGAAAACCATAATTCAAAAGGACACATGCACCCCAATGTTCATTGCAGCACTATTTACAGTAGCCAGGTCATGGAAGCAACCTAAATGCCCATCGACAGACAAATGGATAAAGAAGATGTGGTACATATATACAATGGAATATTACTCAGCCATAAAAAGGAACGAAATTGAGTCATCTGTTGAGACGTGGATGGATCTAGAGACTGTCATACAGAGTGAAGTAAGTCAGAAAGAGAAAAACAAATATCATCTATTAACATATATATGTGGAATCTAGAAAAATGGTACAGATGAACCAGTTTGCAAGGCAGAAATAGAGACACAGATATAGAGCAAAATGTATTGGACACCAAGAGGGGAAAGTGGCCGGGGAGGGGTGGTGGTGCTGGGATGAATTGGGAGATTGGGATTGACATATATACACTAATATGTATAAAGTAGATGACTAATAAGAACCTGCTGTTTAAAAAATAAAATAAAATTTAAAAAACTTGATAAATAATAAGAATACTTATATTCCTGCAAAGGAATATTTTAAAAAACACATTTTTCATCTCCAGGTGTGCTTCCATGTCAAAGAATTTAAAATTTCTGAGATTTTTCTTTAATGTAATTTTCATCACTTATAATATTAAAGAGATTTGATCTTTAAAAAGCAAAGATTTGCTCTGTTAAGCAAAGTATAACCAGATATAACATAAAACAGAGGATATAATTAAATGTAGTTTATATAATATATATTTAAATTATAGCATTAACTTGTACAGAAATTAAACTACTTTAATTATTAATACCTTTTTTTTGAGATCTGAGCCCATTTTAAGATAAAGTTTTGTCTGTTTTTGCAGGCTCATATCAAGAGAACTCTAGAAATGTGTACAATATTTCTTTCATACAATGAAAAGTGATAATATTTTGAGAGAAATAAAACTAGTTTTTATGGATTTGATACATATTCTAAATTTTAAAATTCAAAATAAAAGAAAAATGCATACACTAGCTACTTTAGTAAGTTCTTCTGTAAGTATCCAGTAAAATAAAGCCATTCATTTGTGCTTAGAATGTTTAGAAAATCTCCAAACAATTTTAGACAAAGTTCTGAATTTTTAAGATCACTTCTGCTTTTAGGAAACTGATAGTAAGTAGGAAAACTGGAAAAAAGTTTATTTTAATTTTTTCTCCTTCCAATTTTTAGTAGCAGTCTAATTAAAATTATTCAAAGGACAGAAGCCTACAAAGAAACTCTTAAAAGCAATAGATACTAATAATCTATGTACTGAGTTTTCAAAACTTTACAACAGAGGCTACTCAGTCGTGAAAGTTCATTTGTGTATAATTTTTACATAATTCAAAATTATATACAATTCAAAGTAGTTCAAAATTCTAAGTTCTATGTTGGAACATAATTTTTCATCATACTACTAGTAGTTCTCTATTCTCTCTTTGTATGAAAGCAAGCTTTGTCTCTATCTGAGTCTTATTCATTCAGAATGTCTGGGAATGGTACCTGCTCATCTCTGTTTTTCAGAATCTCTATAGATGATTCTGGTATACAGCTACTGCCTTAGATTTGACAGAATAACTGCACAATCAATATGTTTATCTTTAAAAAAAAGATTTTAAATCATTATTTCAAATACAATTTTAGAGTTATATAACTTTGGGTACCACTGACAAAGTGGAGAACACATTAATTCATTTTCTATTATTAAATAGGTTTACACAGTGGACATGCTCAAAAAATGTTTACTATGTGCCTGTGATGTTTGGAACACTGAAGGTGTTCTTTAAGGTAATACAAAACACACAAAGAAAGGTGAGATACAGTAATCTTTAGGAGGGTCACAAAGCATACTTTAAGCATCACAAAAGATTAAAATAAAGTATCAGTATTATGATTCAGAGTAGGTAGAACATTTGTATTTAGTTCAGGGAATATTAAAGTGGGAAGTATTTACATTAAGAATTGGCAGAGGAACTGTAAATCTCACAAGCAGAGACAAAGAAAAAACTTCAGGAAGGAACAAAGTAAGTTCAAGCATAAAGGTAGGAAAGTGTAGGGCTTGTTTAGGGAAGAAGGGAACTAAGACTGAAAAGGCAATGGGGGTTACAATATCAATGACCTTAATTGACAAGTGAGGTGATCTGTATTAATTTAAGGGCAATGGAGAGCTGCTCAATGGAATCGGAGCTGCACTTCAGGAATTTAAATGAGTAAGAGGCAGGGAATGTCTAACTAGAGTGATGGTAACAATAAGCAAGTGGTTCCACTGAGAGAGATGGCACAGATTTTACAGAGACAGAATCTAAGAGATTCCATCCATCCATTCTTTGAACAAATATTTATTGAATACTTACAATATGCCAGGCACTATGAATATAATCTGGACATGTTGAGCTTCACATGTTCGTGGTTCACTTGTTTGTTTTTAACTGTATTTCCAGAGCCCTACACTTATTTTATTGAGCACCTAACTACATTAAGCACTGTTGTCAGCACTGGTGATGCAGTGGCAAACAAGGGAGACAAAGCCCCTGACCTCATAGAGTTTACATTGTTTTAGAGAGAGACCAACAGTAAATATGTAAACAAATAAATTAGATGGTTTCACAAAGTGATAATGCAATGAAGCAAATGATATATAACAATGGGAGAGAGACCTGGGTCATCAATGACAACCTGTCTAAAGAAGGACCATTCATTTGAGCTAAGGTTTAAAGGACAATGGGGTCGATTTAAAAAAAATCTAAGGTGAAAGAGTTATAGCAGAGGGAATTAATGATAAATGCAAAGAGTATGAGAAAGGTACTTAAATAAATGACAATTAGCTGGGATGTATCAGAGAGAGAAAGTGTACGGGGTAGTTAGAGTGGAAGGCAGAGAGGTCAGATCATATATGTGCCTTTAGGCATAGTGAGAATTTTGGAATTTGTTCCAGTTGTAATGAAATCCACTGAGTGTGGTAAGCAGGTGAGTGATGTGATTTGTTTGATGCTTTGAGGAGACTTCTTGGGCTGGTGTGTGGAGAATAAATAACAGTGGGATAAGAGTGAAAGCAGGGAGACCAGAGATGAGGCACATGCAAGCAAGAGAGAGTGACGGCTTGGGGTAGCGATGATAGTGGTGATGACTGGATGTGTGATAATCTGGATACAGAGCCCACACGACTTGGATGTGGGGGTAAAGCAAAGGCGAGGAATCAAGCACAATCCCTAGGTTGGGTGAGGGTGTTGGCTACTAAGAGCGGGAAGATTTCCACTCCTTACTTCAATCACAGCAATTCCACTTTTACCAGTATACTGGGATTCTATGTATAAGGTTTTGTTTAACTAAAAATAGTTTGAAAACCACTGCCCTAGCGATTCAAGTATAGAGCTCAACAAAGTGATCAAGGTCAGAGGTACCTATGTGGGAAACATTGAAAGTTGAAGTTGGGTAGGGTAAAGGTAATCATCTAAGGAGAGGGGGAAAGGTGTGTAAAATGGATAGCAATTTAAGAAATTTGTACTTTTAGTAGGCTATGGTAAGGAAATGGGAAAAGCAAAGGAAAGGAAATGGTGACAAGGGTCAGAGAAGAAATTGGGACACAAATACAAAAGACCTAGTAGAAAGATGTTCAAGAAGGACAGAAAAATCATCAATCAAAAAGAATCAATAACCAAGGAGAATGAAGTATTTTGTTTTAAGGCAAAAAAGGTACCAGTCATCTTGAGGAGAAGAACAGAGATATGGGACCAAATCCAAATTGAAAGACATTCTGAAGAGTGACTATAGCAAATACAGCCTCTTCTTCCAAGCAATTTCAAAGAATGAGAAGAAGAAAATATAGTAATCTGAGGAATCATCAGGGGAGGTATATATACCTGAGGTCTTGGAAGAAACACACAAGAGACTAAGATTTTTAAAAAGAATGAATATAACTGATGGAACATACCAGAAGAAACAGAGTTTAGGGTTGTACAGTTGGCAAAGACATGGGGATATAACAATAGAAAGGAGGGAAAAAGAAAGGAATACTTCATCTGGCTCCTAGAAATTATAGCAGCAACAACAAAGGTAAGGCTCATTTCCAGAGCAAGGGAGGGAAATATCTGCTGTCTACTTATTACATTAATACTAACTCGTAAATCTATTAACAACTAATTTGTAAATATCATACAAGCCTACCTACACAGGTTGGATACTAAAGTAGAATAGAGAAGAGCAAAGACAATAAGAATTATAGTACACTGCAACACTCAAAGAAGCTCATTTTATTTCTATTGCAGAGATTAAGAAATTGTGAGATCAAGATTGACATATACACACTACTATATATAAAATAACTAATAAGAACCTACTGTACAGCACAGGATACTCTACTCAATACTCTGTAACTGCCTATATGGGAAAAGAATCTAAAAAAAGTGGATACATGTATATGTATCACTGATTCACTTTCCTGTACACCTGAAACTAACACAACATTGTAAATCAAATATACTCCAATAAAAAATTTTAAAAAATAAAATTTAAAAAAACCTAAAATTCATTCAGTTAGGCAACCTGCCCAAGTCAATAGAAAATTAAAAATAAGAATACTAACCTAGAGCTGTCTGACTTCAAAACCTATGCTCTTTATACTTCACACCGCACAGAAGCACACTTTTAGGTTAGGTATGCAAATATGGAGTGTTTGCAAAATAAAATTGTAATTATCAGCAAAATACATATTTTGAAATGAACCAGTAATCACCTATTAGAGGCAAAAGTTCCAAACAATGAAGTTATGAATTTGTTTCTGCTCTTGACCAGTAGGTTCTAGAAGTAAAGTCTCATATTCTTCTTTACGCCCCTGAAAGATTAAGTGGGAAAGATACAAACAGTTTTGAATAGGGGGTGACCAACATTAAAGTAAAACAGTGTGAAGAGACAGGAAACTGACAGCAAAAACCTATTTTTTATCTTAAAACATATTTTCTATGCTCAGAAAACTAGCTGCCAACACATAAGGAACTGTCTGGCAATTCTTATGACTAAGCACGTCTGCTCAGGGCCATTTCTCACATGGGATAGTTTCCAAGAGACACTATGAATCAAAACTAGTGATCCATGAATTCCAGATTTCCATAGCATTTTTCTAATAAAAGACGCAATATTATTCAAATTGGAACATGAAACATCTGAGAAAAATCTGTTATCTCAGCTAAAATAAAACTATTACCTCGCAAAGGTACATATACAGTAGTCCCCATACGTTCCAAGACTCTCAGGGGATGCCTGAAACTGTATAGCGTACTGAGCCTTATGTATACCATGTTTTTTCCTATATGTACGCATCTATGGTAAAGTTAAAATCGGGCACAAGAAGAGATTACTGACAATAACTAATAAAACAATTATAACAATATACTGTAATAAAAGTTATGTGAATGTGGTCTTTTTTTCTCTCTCTCATGGTACAAATTTAATGCCTTTTTCATCTTAACTAACACTTATCATGTACTATGGCTGTAACTTTTGCAGTCTGAGGTGCAACAGCAAAATCAGCATGAATTTCTTTCTCCTTCTTCACAATTTTACGGATAGAAGATTCATTTTTACCATTGATCTTAGCAACCTCAGCAGAAGATTTTTTTCTTTCTTTATTAAATAGAGAGATTTCACCTCTTCATTAAAGGAAGCACTTTAAAGTTTCTCTTTGGCATATCTGAATTGACAGCATCACTACTTGTGTGCTTTGGGGCCATTATTAAGTAAAGTAAGGGTTACTTGAACACAAGCACTGCAGTACCCTGAGTGTCAACCTGATAGCCGAGACCCCATAAGTGATGGGATATGGCCGGATACAGTGGACAAAATGATTCACGACTGGGCAAGATAAAGCAGGATGGCACGAGACTTCATCACACAGGACTACTAACTGGACACATATTACTGCATGGGTGAAGAATATAAAATAGAATTTTCTAAATAATGACAGTTGTGCCCCAAAAGATCAATGGCAAAATACACAAATAGAAAACCCACGTAAATTAGTTCAGCTTTGCCCCTCTGGTGAAGTGCAATTTAATTAATTAACTGACTTTATGACTCAGAAAGGTTTTTTTGAGCACTTGCCATGTATCTAGCACTGTCTTAGATGATGGCAAGGTAAAAAGACTAAATTATGATCCATGCCTTTAAGGAGCTTAAAAACTAGCAAAGAAAGATTGATTTGCAAAGAATTAAGTACATTAAAGTGTTAAAAATACTGTGAAAGATACATGTGCAGTCTACAGCTGAGGCACAAAGGAAGGCACGTTTGGTTCTACCTGGGGAGGAAGAAACACAGATTCAGAAAATGATTTCTAGAAGATAGCACACTTCTGAACCTTGAAAGTCGAGAAGATATTTATCAGGAAAGGGTATTTTATGCAGCCTGAACAATGTGAGCAAAGGTAGGGATTTGTGAAATAGCATGGCTTGTTTGGGAAACCAACAATAGTTCAGGAAATTGAGATGCAGGGTGACAAGATATAGAGTTGTCACCAGGGGTCAGGTCGTAGAAGACTTCGTGTCATGCTAGAAAATTTGGATTATATCCCATAGGCATTTTGTAGCCACTGAAGGAGACTGACATGTTCAGATTCTATTTTTGAAAGATCACTTTGATGATAGTACAAAAAAGAAGGAAGATGGAGAAGAGGTAAGCCAAATTGGAGGTTACTGCAGTAGCTCAGGTGAGATGACGGATTGAGCAAAGGCAATAACAATATAATGATGCAGAGGTGAAGGATCTGCGAGACATTTAGAAAGTAGAGTTGGGACAGAAAAGATTTTAGGATACCTCCTAGTTTTCTGAAGCAGAAACTGGATGATGCCATTTGTAAATACAAAGGGAAGATTCAGGAGATATAATAACAAGCTTAGTTTAGTGCTATGGACCTATCTGGGTGGAGATAACCAGGAGAACCTCAAGCTACAAAAATTTAATGGGCTCTTACTTTTAGAGATTATTGAAGCCACAAAAGTGTACATGAGATGAAACAGGTTAAATTTCAACAATTTTGAGGCTGTCACATCATACATAAACTTATTAAAGACTATTTCTAAACTCAGAGCACATATACCTATAAGTTCTCAATAAATACAAAATAAATAGATTGATAAGTTATAGACTGTTTATATGAAAACAGTTATCTGTGGCTGCGAATGAGATCATTCCTTAGTGGCTAAAAGTTTTTTCTAATAAATATTCTGATAATGCCACTCTGATGAGAGGATAATATGAACCCCTGCGCAAATGCTTTAGAGTCAATCTTTACAGTACATTCTTTACAAAGGTAATATTGGTTATTCCTGAAAGATATACACAAATGAAATCCTTTCCTTCAAAGATTTTACAAGGCAGATATGAAATCTGAGCACATATGGCTTGAAAAATATTTCCATAACTCAGCTAGATACACATTATAAACAAATATATATGACAAAAACATCACCTGAAGAAAAACAGCATACAATCTCAGTTAAAATGAATAAATGCTCAGTATATCCACAAGAAAAGAAGAGTAAAAATCTGGCGGAATGAACCAGAGACATCTTCCTGGAGAAGGCAAGTTTTAACCAGATTTATAAAATTATAAATTTTCTACAAAACAGAATAATGATCAAAGGCAAACAGGAAGGAACCAAAAGTTCTTCCATGAGAAACAGCAAAATGACTATTATACATAACTAGAGGGTTGGGAAGGACCAGGTGAATGAAGATTCTTTGAAACTAGGCTGACAAGTTTTCTCTGCTATGATAGGGTATCAGCAGAAACTCTCAAAAAGGAAGACGATAAAAGTTTTAATTATAAATTCACATGATTCTCATTTTTTTTTTGCACCATAACATCAGACAACAAATGAAACTAATATGTTTTCAGTTTAAGTACAAACTTAAACAAAGCTAGTGTTTAAAGAGTTTCTAATGTAGTTATTCTTGGCATGGATATATAGGGCATCTCAAAACTTAAATTCTGGTAATATCAATATGCCCATCATTCAGAATCTGTCAAACTTGAAAGCAACATCCTTTTCCCTAAAAGAAGCATCTGCTTATCCTTATGTTCCTTCAAATCTGTGGCAGGAAAAGCAAGCATAGCTTTATGTATACAACTCTGAACTGCTTAGTGTTAAGCTATGGAATATTGTCAGTAAATATTATGGCAAAGTTGCTCATGGACAATTAAACACTTAAGACATTTTAGGCTTTAGAAAACCCAAACTATCTTTGTTAATCTCCAACTTATAATCTTTAGGCCCAAATGTCCAAAAGCCAAATGACACAGTTGTCAAAAAACAATGTATCCACTCATCATTCTTTCTTTAACAGTCAACCTCACTGCTGTGAATACCGTCAGAAAGTCCAGCTTAGAAACTCACTAGATGAGCAATTACAAGATGCAAGTTCTAATCTGGCTCCTCTTTGAATTTGTGGTGCAACCCTGGACAAGACAATTTCTGAGACTTTGGTTCAGTTTGGTTTTCTTCCATAAATTTAGGAACTTGAACTAAATGATTAAGATAACTTTAGCCATAAAATATCATGATTTTTCCCATCCTTTAGCCCAATATCACCATTTCCTCTATATATAGCCTTTTATTTGCATTTTTATTTTCTATATCATCATATCATAGAGGTCGTTATGAACCAGTTTCCTTACTCATTTTCCTTCCAAAATCTCCACACCCAGACTTATCCCACATATACCATAACTCTCATATTCTCTTTTTTCTTCTACTCTTTTTTGAACCTTGAGTGCAGAGTTGAGTTAATCACAGTATTCTTTTCATAACCCCATTATCTACCCATGACCATTAGCTGTGAAAGACCTGCTCTTATTTGTTTATTTTCGTTGTTTTCCTCTTCATTCCCACTCGCTCTCTCATTCCCCTTCATTTTGTAGGTTCACATTAAAATGATATATCCATGGATATATACATATACTGGTAAAACATACATTGTTATTTGCATGTATGTGTTTTTGTTCTATAGATCCATACCTCTTTTCACTTTCTTAATATAAACCTTGTTTCCTAGATCTACCTATGCTGCTGTTTCTACATCTTTACATGTAAATACATGTTTCTAAATGATGCACAGTATTCCATGGGATGCAATTACCACATTTTACTATCCATTTCCTTAGTGACAGACACCTAGGCCACCTATAATTCCCTACTTCTACAAATAGTCTACTTGTAGACAATCACTAGACATAATCACTAACTTGAAATTAGGGCATACTATTTCTGGAAATGTTTTTATTTAATTCTTTAATAGCATATGCACATGCACACACAGACTATATATACGAATATGTGTATAAATATATATGTACACACACATACTTTTAAATTCTTTTACTATATATGACAATATGAATATATAACTAAATATATATATATAACTAAAACATACATATACATAATCAATACACATTATTGATTAAAACATTTGAAATGTATATGAATTGCATAATACTGCAGTCTTCTTTTGTACCTTGTTATTACACTCCACATTATATTTTTGACATTGATAACTGGGTCTGATGTAGTATCTCATTATTTAACTTGCATTTTCCTGACTGCTATGACTTCTGAAATGTTTGTTCATATCCTTTGCCCAATAGTCTATGGATTTTTATTTTTATTGATGCTTAGGTAATGTATCCTCAACACTAATATGCTGTCAGTTATGTGCATTGCAAATGTCTTCTCACAGACTGTGGGTTGCCTTTTCATTTGACTTATATTAATTTTTATAACAGAAGTTTTACATTTTAACATACTCAAATATATCAATCTTTTCCTTTTTGGCTTGCATTTAAATTTTGATTAAGAAGTACTTCCCTAGCAAAATTTATTAAAGGGAGATTTTCAGATATTTTAAAATCTGCAAAGCTTTTGATTTTTACATTTACTTATTTAATCCATAAAACCACGTAAATGCCTAAATGTGAAAAGCAAAACTTCACACTTTTTTTCCCATAGATAGCAACAATTCCTAACATGATTGTTTCCCTACTGATTTATAATGCCACTTCTGTCATGTACTAAACTATACATATATTCTTCCTTCTGTTCTATGTTGCCAAACTCAAGTTCTTGTAAATAACATTGCATTTTATTCTTCTATAGAATTGTTTTCATAAATGACACTTTACCATTTCATGATGTTAGGATTAGATTATCAAGTTTCTCTCTCACACACATACACACACACACTATAGGGGTTTTGATATGAACTCTATTAAGACTGATTTTAAAAATGTGGGAAGACTTATTCTCATTAGAGAATTTAATGTTCCCAACCAACTAAATTTTCCATTTAGTTCATCTGTATATCTTGTATTTCCTTGCTGAGACTTTCCTTTCCTTGTTGGGAATGTTTTTCATTTGTTTCAAGCTTATTCATAATTTCTCATTAATGCATTTTATGATGGCTGTTTAAAATTTTTGTTACATAATTTTAACATCTCTGTCATCTAAGTGTTGGGTCGACTGATTGTCTTTTTCATGTGAATTGAGATTTTCCTGATTCTTGGCATGATGAGTGACTTTGATAGAAACCTAACAAATAAGTTTTAGATTATTTTAGTTTATCTCCTCCGATTCCTTTCTTTTGGGGGAATAAGGTGCTGTCTTTTACTGCGAGGTAGAGGTAGAAGTCCAAACTCCCTACTAGGCCTTTCTAGGATGGGTACAGGTGGGTCCATAGTTTTTTTCCTTTGGTACCTGGCTAGAGTAGAGAGATTGCTCAAAGTTTTTTGTCATGCTTGGCTTCTCCTTTCCTGGTCCTTTGGCTAGAGGGAGAAAGTCTCTGTTGGCACTTTTCTTTTTTGGTCTGTGCCTTGTTGGTATTGTCAGATTGCTGGCTTCTCCTGTTCCAACTCTGGGATATATGGGGCAAAAAAGCAAAAACAAAACTCAAATCAAAAAGTCAAGGGAACTGACCACAGTGTCATTCCTTGGCTCCTGAGGCACCTAGCCAATCTGCTTTCTTCTCTCCACCTTTCGGTTTTCCTATGTTTGTTTTGTAGTTATGTCCTGGGGTTTTAGTTGTTCTTAGCAGGAGGAACAGGCGAAAGCACTGATCCATCTTCTCACCATTGATTTTTAATAATAATGTTTACTATAACTCAACACCTAGTTAAACCTTTTTTTTCTCTTTAGTTACTAAGGTTATTATTTCTAACATTTTTCAGAACATGTACACTCATAAACTACTTTGGGTATTTAACTGATATCCAGCTGGAACGAGTCTCCCTGCTTCCATGTTTTGCCTCTCTACAAGTCTATTTTCAATACAGCAGTCAGAGTGATCAATCCCATTAAAATATAAATCAGATCATGTCAATCTTCTGTTAAAACCTATTTCTATTTCATCCATAGTAAAAAATCAAAGTCCTCACAATGGCCTACAAGGCCCCATATCACCTTGTTTCCTACCATCTGTAACATTTCTGACCTTATCTCCTACTACCCTCTTCCTACTTTACTGTGTTCCAGATATACTAGTGTGAGAAACTGTAAAAGTGGTCCAAAATTCTTCCCTCTCTTATTCACATCTTTGCAACATGATGTTGAAAATCTTCCCATCAAAAGGGGTATCTTTTTCCCTATCCTTTGAATTTGGGTTGACCATGTGACTTGCTTTGCCATGAGAAATTACCAAAAATCGGGTTGGCTAAAAGGTTCGTTCAGTTTTTTCCATAAGATGGCTCTAGTAACACTTAGTTGTCTTTAACTTCATTTGAAACAATTTTATTAGATTGTATGTGACAGCTGTCGTATCAGTGTGCATTTAAAAAAATACATCAAAATTGGTGAATTTTTGTGTAGCCGTTTTAATATTGAAGACGGAAGGAAAAAAGCAACATTTGTGGCATATTATGCTTTATTTATTTCATAAAAGATAAAAACGGAACACAAAAAAGATTTGTGCAGTGTATGGAGAAGGTGCTGTGACTGACTGAACATGTCAAACGTGGTTTGCAAAGTTTCGTGCTGGAGATTTCTTGCTGGGCAATCCTCCACGGTCAGGTAGACCAGTTGAAGTTGATAGAGATCAAATCGAGACATTAAGTGAGAACGATCAATGTTATACCACTCAGGAGATAGCCAAAATACTCAAAATATCCAAATCAAGCATTGAAAATCATTTGCACCAGCTTGGTTATGTTCATCACTTTGATGTTTGGGTTCCACATAAGTGGAAAAAACCTTGACCATATTTCCACATGCAATTCTCTACTTAAAAGTAATGAAAATGTTCCATTTTTAAAACAAATTGTGATGGGTGATGAAAAGTGGACACTGCACAATAATGTGGAATGGAAGAGATCATGGGGCAAGTGAAATGAACCACCATCAACCACACCAAAGGCCGGTCTTCATCCAAAGAAGGTGATGTTGTGTATATGGTAGGATTGGAAGGGAGTCCTCTATTATGAGCTCCTTCCGGAAAACCAAACAATTAATTCCAATAAGTATTGCTCCCAGTTAGACCAACTGAAAGCAGTACTCGATGAAAAGCGTCCAGAATTAGTCAACAGAAAATGTATAATCTTCCATCAAGATAATGCAAGACTGCTTGTTTCTTTGATGACCAGGCAAAAAACAGTTACAGCTTGGCTGGGAAGTTCTGATTCATCCGCCATATTCGCCAGACATTGCATCTTCAGATTTCCATTTATTTCAGTCTTTACAAAATTCTCTTAATGGAATGAATT
This sequence comes from Phocoena phocoena, assembly GCF_963924675.1. Classification (NCBI taxonomy): domain Eukaryota; kingdom Metazoa; phylum Chordata; class Mammalia; order Artiodactyla; family Phocoenidae; genus Phocoena; species Phocoena phocoena. The sequence continues at coordinate 126,389,371 of NC_089223.1, forward strand.
TCAATTCCCTGGAAGACTGTAAAAGACATCTGGAATAGTTCTTTGCTCAAAAAGATAAAAAGTTTTAGGAAGATGGAATTATGAAGCTGCCTGAAAAACGGCAGAAGGTAGTGGAACAAAAGGGTGAATACGTTGTTCAATAAAGTTTTGGTGAAAATGAAAAATGTGTCTTTTATTCTTATTTAAAAACCAAAGGCACTTTTTGGTAAACCCCATATGATCCAAGAGAGACTTGGAAAGTATTTGTACATTGGGATTTGCTCTCTTGCTATTCTGGGGAATGGCCAAGTGAAGAAGTAAGATGTGCCTTGTTGACCTGGTGAAGAGACTGCCAACTGCCAGACAGGTTTATCATCTGCTGCCAACTACCAGACCATGCTGCTAGCAGACCGACCAGCTGGCTAGAGACAAATAGACAAGTTCAGTAGATATCAGCCCTGCAGGCCCAGACCAGAAAACCTGTTCTCTTCTCTCCCAAATCATAACCTAAATAAGTTATTGCTTTGAGTCACCAAGTTTTGCAATGGTTTGTTACTCAGCAATAGATGAGAGGCATCTAGCTTCCTCGCTGTTCCCCAAGCACATTTCCACCTCTGCAATGGCAAGTTCTTTACTCTAGACACTTTCCCTGTATTGCATGGATTATCTGTTCACATCCTTCAAGTCTTTGTTCAAATCTCAACCTCTTAGGGAGGCTTACTTTGAATACTCTATTAAAAATAAACTGCAACTTCACCACTGCCCCTAGCACTCCAGATCTCTCATCCTGATCTTTTGCTTTGTTTTGTTCTTCTCTAGCACTAATTGTCTCCTAACCTACTGAGATATTGTGTTTATTGTCTGCTTGCTCCTGCTGGATGTAAGTTCCAAAAGGACAGAAGTCTTCAACTGTATTATACATTGATATACCCCAGGTGTATAGCCTGGCAATAGGAGATGCTTGCTAGATATTCATTAAATAAATGGATTCAATGTTTCAGAGATGTCTGTTAGATCAAGTTGTTAATCACATAAATCACATCTTCTATATCTATCAGTCACTTAAAGAGTTAAAATCCTTACTATGATTATGGACTTGTTCTGCCATGCCTTATATTTCTGTCAGTTTATGCTTTAGGGTCTAGTGTTTTTATCATAAAACAATTTTAAAAGGAAGTTTTAAAAAATGTATAACAAAACATTCAACCAAGTTGGCCTTTCTTTTAAATGTCTTAATTAGATAAGATTCACTTTAATTTCTTTAGTAGTACTAAAATTTTATTTAATAATAACAATAAATAATAACATCCAAGACTAACTTACGGCTAACTATTATGTATTTACTGTTCTACAACTGCTCTAATTGTAACGTTCAATGAAGAAGTAGCCTTTTTCACAATGGAAAGTGAATAAGAATTTAACAAATAAATATAGCACATCCATATAATAGTATACTATATAATGTTATGGTTGATAATATTGATATGATATTCATATAATCTATAAGAAAAAACAATTAGGCTATTAGACAGTGTGTATATCATCCCCCCTTTTTTAAACTAAAATACTTAAATACACAAACCTAAGTTATACATTTAAAAAGTTAATAATAGTTAACTCTAAATAATGGAATTATGAGATTTTTATTTTCCACTTAAAAAGAGTTGTATAATAAAGAATTTGGTCTTTGTCTAAGTTTCTAAGATGGAGAATATAAACCCTTGGAATTTCCCAAGTAATAGCCGTATCTTTGTTATTCATGGTAGGCACTTGGGACTACCCCTAAGTTTATGCTAATGAAGTGACTCACGGTAGGCCCCATGTAATTAGAGGGTTGGAGCTTTGAGCCACGTGATATAGGCCCAACCTCCTGACTCTCAGGGAGGGAAGGAGGTCTGGAGACTAAGTTCAATCAAGTGATCAATGATTCATTCGATCAGTCATAATACTTAAAATTCAGCTTATTCATATAAGGTTTTGCTCTATGATGCAGTCATTATAAATACCATTTAATTGTAATATAAATTTATTTACATTGAATATAAGTCAAATGCACATAATGAAACCCCAATAAAAACTCAGGACACTGAGGCTTAGGCGAGATTCCCGGCTAGTGAACACACTGCTGTGCCAGGATGTTGACACACCCTGATTCCATGGGCAGAGGACACAGAAGCTCTGCTTTTGGGACCTTCCTAGATCTCACCCAGTTACGTCTCTTCTTTTGGCTGGTTTTGATTTATGTCCTTTATAATAAAATTTTAATCACAAGTATGGTGCTTTCCTGAGTTTTCTGAGCCATTTTCAAGAACTATTGAGCCTGGGGGTTAGTGAGAACACCCACATTTGTATTCAATTGGTCAGAGGTATGAGTGGCCTGGGGACCCCTGAACTTGTGGCTGGCATCTGAGTGAGTGTAGTCACATTGGGGATTGTGCTCTTAACCTGTGGAGTCTGTAATAACTTACTGTCAGAATTGTACTGCAATTTGATATATTTTCATACTATCTAAAGTATTTTTATAATGAACTTCCATTACTATTATAATTTAAAAAGCCACTTCTATTTTGAAAAAAAGAGGAAGAAGATCTTGCAATTATATAAATCATTAGTATTTTAAATTGCAAAATCAATAACTTTGAAAGAAATAAGAAGAACTAAATAAGAGCCAACAAGTAAAAATGTCTAGGGGAAAAGAAGGTAAATTTATTAAATTAAATTTAAAAGTTCATGAAGGTAATAAGATAAAAATATGAAAACTGGTATATAAAATTTTGTAAAATAAAAAATAATTTCGTGAAATAAGTTTTCCTTCAAAACAAAACCAATATAATGCATTTGCAGGGCAAAATACATGATGGTGGGAAAAATAAATAGCAAGGTTCATTTAACAAACAGTAACTTACAATTTTTGTAAAATATAAATTTACATTACAATTTAAAGATATTTCTACATGACAGAATCACAGCAAAAAACCTTATATGATTAAGCTTCTGAATTTTAAGTATTATGACTAAGGGGAATGAAATGTGAAAAAATGTTTTTTTTGTCATTTAGAGTTTTTCCCGTGAAGTCTATTGATGCAATGATTTTTAAACCACTGGACCATAATATAGACATACAGTATTAAGTTGCCTGGTTTTTAAAAATGCCTTATTGGCTGCCTTCTCCTCCCCTTCCCTATCTCACTTCCCCACTCCTCTCCTGGTATTACCTCTACTGGTATTACCTCTAAATAAACTACGTGCTTTCAAACTCTTAGGGTCTGCTTATGGGAGAATATAAAGAAAGATATGTGTAGAAAAAATTTTTAAGAGGACTGATTTTCTTTCTTTCTTTTTTTTTTTTTTGAGCTCTAAAATCCATATAAACATTTATTCTGCCCCTGCCTGGGGGTGGGGAAGAGGAGATCCGGGAATTGGGGATCTGTGGGCCATTACAGACAGCCCCCGGAGGTGGGCAGGGCTCTGGTGGGAAGACAGTGTCCAGAGGCCAATGGGCCCTGGGGTGTTCAGAAGGCAAGGCCCTGGGGGCTGATGGAGGGGCTGGCTTGGTTCCCAGAAGTCCCAGGAAGAGGACTGACTTTCTTCCATAAGCACTAGTTTTGCCATCATGGAACAGCCCTTCACATATATGTATTACAGTTGTTGCCTGACTGATAGTCTTGATTTCAGTTTCTTCTTGTCCCAAAAGATCATGCACACAAGAAGCTACTGACAGCAGCTTAAAAGGGAGGAAAAAATAAAAACACTCACGGGAAAAATTATGACACCAGTGCTTCCCCTGAAGAAAAGTAATTATTAATAAAATAACAAAAATCATTTCTGAAAATACCTTAGTTGTTTTCGGAGTTGCTCGATTTCCACATTTTGTTCAGTTACTGTTTTCAAAAAGTGTTGATTAGTCTGCCAAAAGAAAAAAAATAGAAACATTCAGTATCAGATCATTTAAAACTGTATCTTTAAAGACTAACTACAGGGTATATGAGTAGAAAAAAATGAAGTGAAGTCATGATAATAATTAGATTTTTTTAATGATAAAATATAACCCTGGCCATCTTTCCATGCCTTCACTACTTCAGTGGACACCTGCTTCACTTCAAACTACTTGCATTTGCATTTCTGTGTCCTCTGGCTTTTTCTGGCCTTCTGAGCCTCCTTTGCTCACCAAACTATGCAGAAGGCTATATAGGTGGTGTAGAATTCATGCCCCCAGCGTGTTCTGTAAGAGCCCCAAAACAATGACCGAATGGAACTGGTGGGTAAAAATCCCCAACTCCCATGCCCCATGGTGGATAACTGAGGCTGTTTCTCTACTGGCTTCCACAGTTCAGCAGTGGGATTAAGTTTCAGTTACCCACAGTGTTAATTTGCTTGATTGTTAAAAACCCGTTATTGGCTACCTTCTCTTCCCTTCCTAGTCTTGTTTCTCCACTCCCCTACTGGTTTTTCATGGTATTATCTCCCAAATAAATGACATGCTCTGGAACCCTTTCCTCAGGGTCTGCTAATGCTAAAGTAAGTTATGAAGCAGTCTTCCAACTGTAGAATAAAATTTTCTAAGGGAATTGATTATCTTCTCTAAGTGCTGGTTTTACCCCAACTTCATATTTTTAATACACTTTTCTATTTCCCTCTACTTGGGATGTCCTCATTCAGCCAGCATCCATCCCTGCATAACCTGTGTGGTCACTCTAAGGCAAAACTGATTGCTTCCTTTCTGCATTTTGATGAAACTTTACATATACTTTTACAATGCACATTGCACCGTACTTAAGTACTATGTTTAAAGTCTACGTATATTCCTGGCTACAACATGTGCCTGTTTTCGAAGACCAGCTGCACCCAGAACTCCCAGCATCTAGCACATGATTCAGTACATTCTAAGCACTTATACCTTTGAGGAATGAATAAGTGAATGAATGAATGCCTTAACTGAGACATGAAAGAGAGTCTGAGGACTGCATCTTTATCTTTATCTCGGGAAGTAAACTACTCCAGAACAGATTTTAGTATTCAATTCACAGACCACAATTTAAGAGACCAATTATGGCATGCAGAGAAACAGGGATACAATAATGAAAGGTAGGTAAATTACACCACACCAGAAAAGTTAAAACAAAACAAAAAACTGTAACACTGGGCATGAGTTACAACAGACATATGATTATATGCAAATAATTGAAGGGTTGACTTAAAAAAGAATTGAGCTTGTTCTATGTTACTCCCAAAGATAAAACCATATGTCAGTGGGAGGAAGCCTGGTAAGAGAGATTTTAGCTTTCTAATAATCAGAGTTCAAAGGAACAGGCTCTTTGGGGAAATGACAAGATCTCTTACAGGAGATATTCAAAGCAGAGGCTAGAGGATCATCTAAACTGTAAAGCATTTAATAGAAGGATGCGTATATCACTTGAGGGAAAGGATGATCTTTAATATCATTTCAAATTCTCCTGTAAAGCTATCTCAACGACTTCAGACCAAATTGATTCCCTTTTATAATGTTTATAATGTACCATTCATGTTTTACTATATATAGTCTTGGAACTGGCATAATTAATGCTTGTGTTTTTTATTATTTGGGAGCACCTTAAAGGTAGATTATGTACAGTAATTAGCAGAAGTATAAATTAGAATCATGAATTTTAAGAAGCTGGTGTTGGGAACAAACACACATAACTTGCTAGCAAGCCTAGTAAGAGCTCAACAACTGCATCTGAATATGGCTTTATGATGCTCTGTATTTACGATCACAAAAAAATTATATACTATACCTATACTATAGAATCTCGAGATTCATAAAGGTTCAGAGAATCCCTTTCAATCATCTATCTTAGCGCCTTATTCACCGATTATTTCATATGTCATTTCTGTTTTTCCAACTAGACAGGGGCTTTGTGGATAGATGCACATTTCTTTTGCAACTAGAGAAACTATAGCAGAAGGAACTTAGTATGCAATTAACAAATATTTTTGAGTTACTTTATAGAGATGAGTAAGTCTCAAGAAAAATATGACTTCAGTAAAGAGAATTTCTAGGAAATGTAAACTCTTATTGAATCTAAGTAAAAATAAATAAATATAAACTTGTATTTTTAGGTACCATTCGGGTCAGGGCATTTTACCTTCTGCATGTCACTAAAGTACATTGTTTATAAAAGATTTTATTTATTTGTTATATACTCATCAATTTATTGTACATCTATAGGAGCCTATTCATTTCATGAGTTTATTCATGTAATCAGAAAACTTTTTAATGGAAATTATTTGATTTTGACTCAAACTTGCTCCTATGACCATGCTCTGAATGCTCTTTGAGACTTTACAAAATCTTTACTATCACTTAATCCTCCTTTACACTTAGTAGAGTCATGTTTAATACCTTAACGATTGATACATAAGAAAAACTCAAGTCTTAAAAGTTTCTCTTAGCCAATTTCCTCTATTTTAACAACCAGGGTAGTCTTTTCTTTGCTCTTTATAACACAATGCTTAATCCAACTTGTCACTTTCTTAGCACTTTTATTGTATCCATAGCTTATTATTCTTAGTTTTGGCCTAAAACTATGAATGCCTTAGAAATTTTTAAAGTATGTCCTGTAAATATTCAAATATGTTTTTCTATGACTTACATCAGAATGATTTGGGGCTGTATATAATAAAATATGGGCCCTGCGGTACAAAATACCAAAGGATTATGTAATCTGCACAATTCTAGGAAATACTGAAAAAAAGAATAAACAAATGTTATGGTAGGTTAAACTATTAATGTCATGTAGAAACAGGATTTCTTTTTTTTTTTTTTTTTTTTTTGCGGTACGCAGGCCTCTCACTGTTGTGGCCTCTCCCGTTGTGGGGCACAGGCTCCGGACGCGCAGGCTCAGCGGCCATGGCTCACGGGCCCAGCCGCTCCGCGGCATGTGGGATCTTCCCGGACTGGGGCACAAACCCGTGTCCCCTGCAGCGGCAGGCGGACTCTTAACCACTGCGCCACCAGGGAAGCCCAGGATTTCTTAATTATGGAAATCAGTCATCATTTTATTTTGGAGTACTTTAATACTATTTTAAAACTCTAAGAAGTATATTATCAAAAATTATAAGTGATTAGAAATTCCAAATGTTAACATAAGTAAAATAGAGAGAAATTTATTTAATAATTTTTTACATGGTTAAAGGAGAAAGTTTTTTTAAGTACAATAAAATTGGATAAACTTACTTTTGATGGCACACTTAAACAAAGACATTTTTATTAGGTACTACCCTGCTAATTCTGAATTAGCAGGGAAACTAAGCAAAATGAAGAAAGGAAAGAGAGGAAATTACCTGGGATGTCATAATCCTATTATTCAACAACGAGGTGAAATAAAATTCCAAGAAGGAAAAGAAGAGAATAAGAAAATAAAAGTGAGAGGTGGGGAGAAAGATAAAGAGCAGAGCTGGGAAGGCTAATTTTATTTCTTTTGGGAAAAAATTAAAGGGAAATTTAGGTGTAGCAATTTAGGTGAGTGGTGGTCAATCAACTAACAAATGATTCTTATTGTTTTTAAGGATTTGGGTTACCATTTGTCTAAAAGTTCCACCATTCTTAGTGTATACCTAACTATGTTCTAGATGAAATACTAAGAACAAAGCATGAGTCCTACTCTTGAGGAGCTCACAGTCGAGATTACTCTCAGGAAATCTTACCAAGGACTCTTAAAGAGTATTTTCAGATTAGGATATATTTCAGATAGATGTTAGCTTTAAATCTCTGGAAACCAGCGTGAACCCTCGTGTCATGCTGCTGAATGTGAAAGAAAAAGACAGATAAAAAGAAAAGAATACTGCTTACCTATTTTAATTTCAAGTATTTTTTTCTTGTTGATTTGCCTTAGCAAAAATAAACATTATTACTTATAGTGACAATTTCTAGTTTATATAACAAGTGCATTAAATGGATATTTTCACTTACCATTTCTGTGGTCTCATTAGTTACATGAAGTTGCTTGGTCAGTTGTTGAAAATTGGTCAGCTGATCCTGTAGTAGGAAGAGGGAATACATAAATAGCATTTTGTTTGCAACCCATATTTAAAATTAAACTAAAATCAAGGCTAAAATCATTATGCCTAAATCTAGATGACATCAATTGTATTTCTTCTCACAAGTACTGTGTGAATTAACAGTTGAAGAAATAAAAAGATAAAATTTTTTTAATGATTACAAAATTAAATAAGGTGGCAATGTGGAAACTAATGTAGCTATTTATGTTTTATGTGAAATCATTATTTCTAGAAATCAATCCATTAGTAGATAGATATGCTAGAGACACCTTACCCAATATTGACAAACAATATTCAAACCTATTCAAAACGTACAGTACAAACCACAGCACAGGAGTTATTGTGCCTTTCTTCCTTCTTTAAAATTCTCATGGCTTGAATGCCCCACAAGTTTTAAATTTTTTGATTATCTGTTATGATCGGATTAAACATCATATGTCAGATGACAGAATTCAAGATTGATGGATAACTAGGGAAATAAGGACAGAGTATTATTTGTTAAGTCGTATACAAAAACAAACAAACAAACACAAAAAAACCCTAACTGCAGGGACTTCCCTGGTGGTCCAGGGGTTAAGAATCCGCCTTCCAATACAGGGGACATGGGTTCAATCCCTGGTCGGGGAACTAAGACCCCACTTGCTGAGAGGTGCAGCCAAAGAAAAAAAAGGAAAGAAAAAAACCCTAATTGCAAAGCTATAGCATAAGAATGATCTTATTCAAGCGGAAAAAAATTCCCTAAACCCAATGGCTTAGTTGATTAACCTAATGAAAAAACAGGCTTAAAAGAACAAACTCATATTAGAAACGGTTTCCAGATCTCAGAGGTAAGTATTATGGCACAGACTACATGTGAATTATTTTCAAACCAGGGTATGTACAGAAAAATCATTTTGTAAACTGCGAAGCATCATTAAGTATTATTATGACTTCTTTAGGTAGAAATTCCTAGTTACAGTGATAATAATAGGAACAGTCATAAACTGGAATTTGAAAAGTCTATAAATGAGAGTTGAAGAGAGGCATGATAACCAGTATATTTAGACAGCTGCCTTCTCAAAAATCCACAGGAAAGGAATCAGAATTGGAATTTCTCCATAGATTTCAATGTACCTAGCAGAAAAAGAATCAATGGAAAGATAAGGGAGGTAGATTTTCCAATGGAATGGATGGTCTTGTGAGATAGTACATTCTTGTCAACAGAGGTATAAAGCAAAAGCTATATGTTCACTTTAAAAGAATATAAAATGATTCTTGCTTTGGATAGAAAGAAGTCCTTAATAACCATTAAGAGCCTTCCTATTGTAAAATCCTATTCTGCTTAATTTATGTTAGACAAACTTCACATTTTAGTAAAAGGTCACATTTAAGGTTGTTAACATTTTCATTTCACAAGTGTTGTCATCACATTTGAGCAGGCTTCTTCACTGTCCATGGTCTAATGATCAGTCTTTGTCTTTTTTAACCAGGTAAAAAAATCAAGAATATAAAAGTTTTGCAGATCCATTTACACATAATAATCTTAGAGCTGCTTAATAGCACTAAATACAGCTATCGTTGCTAATCACATTACAAAACCCTATGTACACTAGGCACAGTTTTGATTATCTTATGTGTTCAAAAGATTTCTAACCACTGAAGATCAATTTACTGCCAACATAAATAACGCGGTAGAGACTTAGGCATTCTTCTCCAAAACCGAGTTTCTCCAGAATGCAACTTCTTACTGATATACAAGAAAACCATGAAATCCAAGATTACCTTTTGTTTTTGACTTTCAACTACATGAATCTGGGCCTCAGTCATATGTTCCTGGTAAAGTTTCTGTAGTCTGTCCAGCTCCTGAGAAACAGTCTGCCAGAGTTCTACAGCCTGAGTTTTTTCCTATAAAAGAAAAACATTTCAGAACTCATTAAATTATTAGCAGGTTACAAATAAATTAGCAAAGTACAAATAAATCATACTCTTTTACAGAATGAGTTCTTGTATATAAAGCCACAAAATAAAAATAGAACTTGTCTAAGATCGTATAGTTGTAATATTTTTGATGATATAAAGTTGTAAATAAAATTATTTAGAGGGACTTCCCTGGTGGCACAGTGGTTAAGAATCTGCCTGCCAACGCAGGTGACGCGGGTTTGAGACCTCCGGGAAGTTCCCACATGCCACAGAGCAACTAAGCCCATGCGCCACAACTACGGAGCCTGCGCTCTAGAGTCCACGAGCCAAAACTACTGAAGCCCGTGCACCTGGAGCCCGTGCTCCGCAATGGGAGAGGCCACTGCAATGAGAAGCCCACGCAACACAACAATGAGTAGCCCCCGCTCGCTGCAACTAGAGAAAGCCCATGTGCAGCAATGAAGACCCAACGCAGACAAAAATAAATAAATTAATTAATTAATTTTAAAAATTATTTACAGAATAAACCTAAAGATGAAAACTCCTTACTTTGAAATTTTCTTTTTATTCAGATTTAATAGCTAAAATTAAAACCCTTCAATCACTTTCTTGTTCCAGAAAGTGTAAGCCATAGAAATTACTGATGAAAACTGTCCCTGGTAAAGTACAAGAGGTTTTTTTCTGACTGCTAAAGTAATAAATGTTTATCATAGAAAATTAGGAAAGTACAGAAAAATAGAGAAGAAAATAAAATTACCTAATATTTTTTAGCACCTGATAATAAATACTGCTAACATCTGGATATAAACATCTTTATGAATGTTGGATGTAGTCTTGTTTATAAATGTGATTTGGGGGGGAGAATTCTGTATTTTTTTTCTTTAAAAAAACTGGGAAACACATAGTGTGCTGTTTGCGTTGTCTATTTTTCACCTGGAATTTTATAATGAGAATTTTTTCAGGTTATTAACTATTCTTTCAATATAGTAATGCTCAAAAGTGATATGGGGACCCTTGAAGAAAAAATTTTGTTCATAATAATATGAAGACATTATTTGCCTTTTTCACTCTCATCCTCTCATGAGTGTACAGTACAGTTTTCCAAAGTTTATATGATGTACTGTGTAATGTTGTCATTGCTCTGATGGCTACCAAAATGCACTCTTATGCTCCCATTTGTTTCTAAAAATGTCTTAATTAGTAATATGATAAATACCCCACACAAAAAAAACCTCTTTGGAGTCCTCAATAATTTTTAAGCATACTGAAGAGGGGTCCTGAAACCAAAACGGTTGAGAAACTTTAAGCTAGCATATAAAAAGCATTATTCTCTCTTTTTTCTTTTTTGCATGTACTTTTTAAAAATTGAAGTATAGTTACCTCAGCAAGCTGTTGACAGAATCAAGAAGAAACTTTCATCTCTTTGTCCCTAAAGCCCAAGCTTTTAAATCCCAGGTCAGAGCTAATTCTCTCAGTTTTAGTTAAGTAGGTAAGAAGGTGTAGTGAAAAGATATGCATTTTTGGAACAAAATGAGTATACATTTCAAATAAATATACACTTATAAGCTTTAAGGAAACTATTTCTGAGGCATAACATGCATTCAGAAACACACAAATCATAAATTTGTATAGTGAGTGCACCCATGTAACCAGCACCCAGTTCAAGAAAGAGAACATGATTACCAGCAGCTAGAAGCCAGTTGCCCCTTTCTTACAGATACTACAATCCTCCCAAAATAACCTTTATCCTGACTTTTTAAATTATTGATTAGTTTTGCCTAAAATGTATATAGTTTAAAAATATGTAGACAAAAGCAGAATCTGGAGCCAGAATTTGGGTTGGATTTCTAATTCTGGCTGAATGACCCTGTACAATTCATTTTATTTCCTTAAGACTGCTTTCTTTTCAATAGAATAGTCATAAAAATGCCTCGTAACTCAAAAGACTGCAGTTTCCCAAACGTGCCTGATGGTAAGAGTCATCTGGACTACGAAGAAAGCCCAGATTCTCCTAAGCCAGTGGTTCTCAAAGGACTAGCATCAATACCTTAGAACCTGTTAGAAATGTGAATTACTGAGCCATATCCTAGACTTCTTGAATCAAAAACTTGGGGGAGGGGGTGACAATCTTTATTTCAGTAAGCCCTCGGGTGATTACGATACACACCAAAATTTGAGAACCACTGTACTAATGTATAACGCATCATTTGGAAAAAACACAATTTAAGTGATTCCACATTTTTAGGTTTTTAAACTACTTCCAATTTTTCACTATCAAAACATTACTATAATGAATATATTTATTCATATATTTTTATATACTGTTTCTTAGGACAGATTCCTAGAATCTATGTGATGTCACCATCTAATAAATTGGTTAAAGGATATGAACATTTCTAGGGCTCTTACTGCCAAACTGCCCTCCAGAAAGATTTTTACAAATCACACTATTATAGGAGAGCAAAATACTCCAAACGAAAAATATTTAGTTAGGTACTTGATATTGTACTAGTGCTACTGGCTCCCAAAGCAACTACACTTGAGACACACAGAACCTTTTGCACTTAATTTTAATTCTGCTTTATCATGCTGTTTAGTAATAATAATGATAAAGATGATAAAAATAATAGGTAGATTTATGAACTCACACATGTGCTAGGCATTACCCTATGTGCTTAATGGGGATTCAAAATTTTAATTACCATAAGAACTCCATAAAATAAGAATTATTATAATCTCCATTTATAAATGAAGAAGGTGAAGCACAAAGAAGTTTCCCAAGATCATAGAGCTACAAAGTAGAATGGGGACCAAACTCAAGAAGTTTGGCCAAACTTTTCTTCCAAAAGCTTGTGTGTTTCACAAAAGTAGGAGCCAACATTCTGCACTGTATGTGATAAATACTAAGCACAGTGCCTCATATATAATAGACAACGAAAAATATCTGTGGAATGGATGAAGGTATTTGAATCTTCTGTTAAATTCTCTAGACTTATTACTTTAATAAAGCATAATATAATAAAGAATTCTCCCTCTTTCTCTCAATTTTCTACTATAAATTGTATTTTATTGAGTTTTAAATTTATTCAGTTTGGATTCACCTAATCTTCACGCATGACACAAAGGGCTTTCAATCTAGTGATGGATACCAAAACAATTGTATGTGTTTTACTAGAACTTAATAATAAATTTAATAAACATGTATGTATAAGTAATAAGCAGAATTAACATCTGACATTACTATTTTATGGATTTATTAACATTTTTCTATTATTCATACTTTATAAAATTGCCAAAACTCTCACTCAGTTAAAATTCCATACTTAATATACAAAATACTTTGCAGATATTGTGGCAAAATTTGTTTTTAACAAATCTCCTTTTTCATTTTTGACTGGTCAAACTTGTACCTCACCAAAGCTTCTGTGAAGTAATGATCCAAAATGTAGCAAAAAGGTAGGACCCCATCTTCAGAAAAATAATATGTACCAAGTAAGATGGAGATGGAGAAAGGCAAAGACAGGAGAAGATAGGAGGAGAAAGAGGTGAGAAAAGAGAGAACAAGTGTGGCTTAAAAAAACAAAGAACAAAATTTAGCAATACAAATTATAGCAACAACAACAAAAAGAAATTATAGCAACAAAAGTACTACAGGGAGATGCTTTTAAGACATAAGATTTGTAGTTTCAAAAAAAGAAAACAAAACAAAAAATGAATCCTATCTAGATTTGCACTTTTTTCTTTTTATAAATTAAAAAAAAATTTGGATTTATTGAGGTATGACTGACAAATAATCATTGTCTATATTGAAGGTGTACTTTTACATATGATCTGTCACAATATTTTTAAAGAGTAATAAGAAATGCACATTCTGCCACAGCTTTCAAAGGACATATTTAATACCTTGTTAGAAAGCATTTATAAGTTTACATTAATTTTCATTTATTTATATGTCAACATTAATAAATCCTTTCTGAAATACTAGTCTAGAACAGAGTAAAGAACATGCTTTTCTCATTATTTTTGCCTCTATTATTTTTCAAATTCCTTCCCTTTACACATTAAAAAGAGTTCAGTGCTACATAATGCTCCTTATCAAGGTAGATACAACCTATCCGATTAACTTAAAATATCATTTTCAAAAGCAAAGAATTCCAAAACCAAATTTACAAGGAATAAAAAAATATGACTTTTCATAGATAACTATAAAATCAAAATTGTAATAAAGTATTTCTAATCCCCATTTATAAAATGAAGAAACTGAGGCACACAGGAAGGTAGAAGAATGAGATTAAAATCCATAAAAGATATGAGATACCTAGGATGCAAAATTGTAAATTAAAATAAAATTCCCTTACATATAACCAAAAAAAATTGTGGTGCTGAAAACAGGATATATACAATATAGCTTCCCAAATATTTCAATTACCATGAAGGAGGAAAAAAGGAGAAAAAGTATAATTCTAAAAGAAGCATAACTTTAGAAAAATATAATTCTATAATCTTTGAAAATTGAAGAAAACAGTATCAAAAGAAAACACAGGAAAATGAAAAATGTAAATTTAGGCAAGTGGATAATTGATTCTTTTCTTTAAAAATTTTCTTTGGCATTAAAATATTTTATAACACTTAAAAAATCATGCCAAAAGAATTATGATTCAGTTAAAATATATACATGGCAACTACATTTATAACATACAGGGAAGGAACATATTATAAGCTTTGTTACCTGTTAACTATTTTGCAAACTGTAGAAAATCATTATGCTAACAATTTCAATATTCTGTTATTATCATTCATAAATAATGATTGACTATAGATTTTTTAGAAACTCTGTTTATTTAGGATATAATTCAATACATATATCACTCACTTGATTGGCCAGTTGTAGTTGTTCTTGAAGATTCCTGACTGTTTCATCATCTGTACATATCTCATTTCCCATCTCTGTGCCAAAGGGAATGGCTTCCAATTGCTTTTCAACAGCATCTTTTAATTCACGGTGCAACCTTTGCAACAAACAGTTAACAATAATCTAATTTTGGTAATAGTAATTACTGTTTCAGGTCAACTAATTAAACATTTGGGTCAAAAAATCACTATTTACACAAAAATCATTTTTAAGTCAACCTCTAAATTTAGAAGTGTTTTAAAACCATTAAATAATGTGCTATAAGAAAAAATATATCACGATTATGAATGAATTAAATTTGTCATAATTAATTCAAACATACATAATTCAGTTTGTCCTAGAAAGATTTTAATTTTTTAAAGAGGTAATATTCTGAAATTATACCTTATTAATTGACAAGTCATTCATAAAATATTTTAAATATGATAATTTCATCTAGTTACTTAAATAGAAAGGGAATTTTAAATCTTGTAGAATTATTGTTAATTTCTTCATTGTGTTTCACAAAACTCATCTGATTTCTCACTCATTCCAGTTTATAAAGCATAGAATAAAATTCTTGATGGTTATGAAATCAAGACTAGAGGATTTACTTGCCAGCACTTTCTTACATAAGCTTGACCATAACTCTGAAAGCCTTAAATTCAACTTGAACCTTACATTAAAATAAATTACAAGTATTTCATGCTTTGAAATTACACCAAAAAAAAAAAAAAGCATAGAAAGGTTCAACTTAAAAGACTGATTAGGTGTTTATGTCAAAATGATGTACTCCTAGAAGGAAAAATGTTTTTTAATATCAGAAAAACTTAGAAACACTGAATTTATATAATTATAACCAGAAAACATTATTTATAATAAACACATCTCAAAGTAAAAATTTCCCAAAGGAATTGCATCCATCTCTCTAAAATAATTTAAACAGAATTATCTACTAATACTACAATCTCCATTGAAACTAGAAAAACGCAATCTTAAATCTTAAAACATATTTATTGAAAACGAAGTTCATCAAGTAAGTCACAAGACAATAACCTCAGGTACCAGTGGGGCAAGGGGAGAGGGGAAAGGCAGTATAGGCATACTGGATTAAGAAGTACAAATTATTAGATATAAAATAAGCTAAGAAGATATGTTGTACAACACAGGGAATATAGGCAATATTTTATCATAACTATAAATGGAGTATAACCTTTAAATATTGTGAAACACTATATTGTACATCTGTAACTTATATAATAATGTACAGCAACTATACTTCAATTAAAAAAACACAAAAACTAAACAAAAAAAGAAGAACCCTTAATAGTTACAGGCATATTGCCTATACCCAAACTGCCTGAATTTGAAACCAGTATCTCATTTCATTAGCTATGTGACTTTGGACAAGTTCCTTAACCTCTTTTGGCCTCAGTTTCCCAATCTGTAAAATGTAAATGTCATCTATTGCTTATTCTCTTCTGGAATTTTTTTTTTTAACTATTCTGTACAGTATTTCTCTCTTTCTCAGTCTCAGTGGAATTTTCATCTCTCCAAACTTTAACTTTTGGAATTTAGTCCTTGGATGGCTTTCATCAATGTCTTATAGTTTTTGGCACACAGGTCTTGTGCCTCTTTAGGTAGGTTTATTCCTAGCTATTTTATTCTCTTTGATGTGAAGGTAAATTGGGGTTGTTTCCTTAATTTATCTGTCTGATACTTCATTGTTAGTGTATAGAAATGCAACAGATTTCTGTATGTTAACTTTGTATCCTAAAACTTTACTGAATTCATTAATGAGCTCTACTAGTTTTCTGGTGGCATCTTTAGGATTTTCTATGTATAGTAGACATTTTACCTCTTCCCTTCTGATTTGGATACCTTTTATTTCTTTTTCTTGTCTGATAGCTGTGGCTAGGTCTTCCAATACTATGTTGAATAAAAGTGGTAAGAGTGGGCATCCTTGTCTTGTAGCTTGACTGTACATCTCTAGGTATTTATCCATTTCTTCTTGGTTCTCCATTTTATTGGTGTATAACTGTTCACAGTAATGTCTTATGATCTTTCATATTTCTGTATTGTCAGTATAGAAATATGAATCTGTAACTTCTCTTTCATTTCTGATTTTATTTGGGTCCTTTCTTTTTCTTAATGACTCTGGCTAAAGGTTTATCAATTTTGTTTATCTTTTCAAGGAACCAGAGCTTAGTTTCACCGATTTTCTCTATTTTTTTAAAGTCTCTATTACATTTATTTCTGCTCTGATCCTTTTCTTCTACTAACTTTGGGGGTTTTATTAGTTCTTTTTCTAGTTCCTCTAGGTGTAAGGTTAGATTGCTTATTTGAGATTTTTCTTACTTCCTTAGGTAGGCCTATATTGCTAGAAACTTCCCTCTGAGAACAGCTTTTCCTGCTTCCCAAAGCTTTTCCACCATTCTAATTCTATTTTAATTTGACTCCAGGTATTTTTTGACTTCCTGTTTGATTTCTTCAGTGACCCAATGGTTGTTTAGTAGCATACTGCTTAGCCTCCATTGTTTTTTTTTTTTTGGTAGTTTTTTCATTGTAGTTTATTTCTAGTCTCAAGCATTGTGATTGTAAAAGATGTTTAATATAATTTCAATATTCTTAATTTTACTGAGACTTATTTTGTGGCCTAGTATGTGCTCTATCCTGGAAAATGTTAGTTGAATGTTTATTCTGTTGCTTTTGGGATGGAATGTTTTATACATACATATATATACATAGATGTACATATAAATAAAGTCTATCTGATGTAAGGCTAGTGTTTCCTTATTGATTTTCTGTCTGGATGCATGATCTTCCATTGATGTAAGTTGGGTGTTAAAGTCCCATATTATTATTGTGTAACTCAACACAATTTCTCCCTTTATGTCTACTTATATTTGATTTACATATTTAGGTGCTCCTAAGTTGGGACATAAATATTTACAATTATTATATATTGTTGGATTGATCCCATTATCATTATGTAACGTCCTTCTCTGTCTCTTATAACAGTTTTTGTTTTAAACTCTATTTTGTCTGATATAAGAATTGCTACCCCAGCTTTCTTTTTGTTTCCATTTGCTTGGAAAACTTCTTTCCATACTCTCACTTTCCATCTCTGTGTCTTTAGATCTAAAATGAGTTTCTTCTAGGAAGCATATATATAGTTCTTCTTTCTGTATCCATTCAGTCACTCTAAGTCTTCTGATTGGAGCATTTAGTCCAATACATTTAAAATAATTATTGATGTGTATGTACTTACTGTCATTTTGTTCATTGTTTTCTGGTTCTTTCTGTGGTTCTCTCTTCTTCCTTTCTTTTTTTTGCTCTGTATCCTTGTGATCTAATGGATGACTATCTTTAGTGCTAGAGTTTATAATTTGGTGTTTAGATTCCTTTTTCTTTTTTGCATATCTATTACAGATTTTTGGTTTGTGGTTACAATGAGGTTCATATATAAAAATATTTATAAAGATATATATATAATAAATAATATATATTTAAAATTTATTCATATATGATTTTAAGTTGATGATCCCTTAAGATCAAACCATTCTGACAACCCTGCATTTTTAAAATCCCTTGCCATGTTTAATGTTTTTGATACATTTTATATCTTTTTGTGGGGTGTATCCCTTAAATACTTGTGGAAATAGATGTTTTTACTACTTTTGTCTTTTAACCTTCCTACTAGCTTTATAAGTGGATGATCTATTTTACTGTATGTTTGTCTTTACCAATCAGATTTTTCTTTGCAGTTTTCCTATTTCTAGTTGTAGTCCTGTCCACTTAGAAAAGTCCCTTTAATATCTCTTGTAAAGCTGGTTAGTGGTGATGAATTCTGTAGCTTTTGCTTGCCTGTAAAACTCTTTATCTCTCCTTCAAATTTGAATGATAGCCTTGCTGAGTAGAGTATTTTTGGTTGGTATGTTCATCAATTTGAATCAATTGTGCCAATCCCTTCTGCTCACAAAGTTGCTGCTGAAAAGTCAATTGATAGCCTTATGGGAGTTCCCCTGTATGCTACTAGTTGCTTTTCCCTTGCTTCTTTTAAGATTCTTTCTTTATCTTTAATTTTTGCCATTTTAATTACAATGTGTCTTGGTGTGGACTTCTTTGGATTCATTTTCTTTGGGACTCTCTGTGCTGCCTGGAACTGCATGTCTACTTCCTTTCCGTGGTCAGGAAAGTTTTCAGCTATTATTTCTCCAAATAATTCCTCTGCCCTTTTCTCTCTATTTCCTCCTTCTGGGACGCCTATATTTTGAATGTTATTATGCTTGATGTTGTCCCAGAGGTCTCTTATACTGTCCTCTGTTTTAAAAACTCTTTTTTTCTTTTTTTGTTCAGTTCGGGTGATTTCTTCTACTTTGTCATCCAGTTCACTCATCTGTTCCTCTGTATCATATACTCTACTGTTAATTCCTTCTAGTGTACTTTTTATTTCAGTTATTATCTTCTTCAGCTCTGTTTACTTCTTTATATTTTTTAACTATTTGTTAGAAACTTCTAACTTCTCACTGTGTTCATTCATTCTTCTCCTGAGTTCACTGAGCACCTTTTTATTTCATAGAAAATTGTTTATTTCACTTATAGTTTCACATTTATCAGCACAGAGTTACAGTTTTCTCTAAACATTTTCAAGTGTCTGTATTTCTCATTTTGTGATTATTTTACAAACTCAAATGTATGTATTTAGTTTATAATAAAGATAACATCAGATCAGTGGAGAAAGGAAAGATGATTAGAAAATAAAACTCTGACAGATATTTATAAGAGAAAGCAAATATCTTGAATATAAGGTGAATATGTACTTACATGTTTGGGTTTTTTTTACAACACAGGCTTTATTAATTGTGATTTATCTGTATTAAATGTAATCGTATCAAATTTTAGCTTCTGCCAGAGTAAATTTTTTTTTTGTAAACATCTTTATTGGAGTGTAATTGCTTTACAATGGTGTGTTAGTTTCTGCTGTATAACGAAGTGAATCAGCTATACATATACATATATCCCCATATCTCCTCGCTCTTGCATCTCCCTCTCACCCTCCCTATCCCACCCCTCTAGGTGGACACAAAGCACGGAGCTGCACTGAGCATCTTTATTATCATTCTTTTGAACTCTTTATCAGGTAGATTGCTTATCTCCACTTGGCTTAGTTCTTCTGGGGTTTTGTCTTCATTTGGAAAATATTCCTTCCCTCCTCGTTCTGCCTAATTTTCCATGTTTATTTCTAAGTATTAAGTAGGTCAGTTATGTTTCCAGATGTTGGAGAAGTGGTCTTAAGTAAGAGACATCCTATGGGGCCCAGCAGCACTTGACCCCACATGTGGGCTGTGTGGGCCCTTCTGTGTGATGAGTCTGACTACTCTCGGCACACTGGTAGACAAGGCTCATCCCTAGGCTGGTTGGCTGCTATGCCCTGCCTTGCATGGTGGCTGCTGGCCTGCTGGTGGGCAGGCCAGATTTCAGCATGGTTGGATGCACAGGCTGGGAGGTCCTTGGGTAGATGCTGGCCCACTAGTGGGCAGTACTGGGTTCTGGTACAGCTGGTCGCATGACCTGGCAGGGGGTTGGGTCTCAGCCCAGTAGTATACAGATCTGGTTCCCTGGGTGCTGGTTGTGGGACCCAGGGGGTCCAGTGCTGGTGTCAGCCTACTGGTGGGTGGGGCCACATCCTAATGAAGCTGGCTCTGGGACTCTGGAGATTCTGGGGCTGGTCCTGGTTAGCTGATGGGCAGCGCTGGGTCCTGTTGTGGCTGGCAGCAAGGCCAGGGGTGTTCCAAGGCTGGTTCTGACCTGATGGTGGGTAGAGTTGAGCCCCAGGGTACCTGGGTGTGGCTGTTGGGGAGGCCTGGGGTTGGTTCTGGTCCACTGGTGGGTGGAGCCAGGTCCCTGCAAGGCTGGCTGCTCACCTGGGAGGTCCTGGAACTGGAGCTTATCTGCTGTTGGGCAGGCAGGCCCCCAGTGCTAGTAGGCTAGAGGGAGGACTCCAAAATGGCACTTGCCAGCACCAGTGTCCTCATGGTAGAATGAACTCCCCAAAATGGCTGTTGCCAATGTCATCAGGAAGAGTCCCAGTTGCCCCGCCTCTCCAGGATACTTTACGAGATCAGCAAGTGGGTCTTATCAGGCTCCTTCAAATTGCTGTCTCAGTTCTGGGACTCAGAGCATGTGGATTTTGTGTGTGTGCTTTAACAGTGGAGTTTCTGCTTCCTACAGTCCTCTGGCTCCCCATATGCAAGTCCTGCTGGCTTTCAAAGCCGCACGTTTTGAGGGCCTGTCTTTCAAGTGCAGGACCCTCAGCTTGGGAGCCTGATGTGGGGCTTGGACCCCTCGCTCCTTAGGGAGAACTTCTGTGATTGTGATTATCCTCCCATTTGTGGGTCACCTACATGAAAGTGCAGGTCTTGACTACATTATGTCTCTGGCCCCTCCTACCCATCTTGTTTTGATTCTTTCCTTATATCTTAAGCTGTGAAAAATCTTTTCTGCTAGTCTTCAAGTTATTCTCATTGATAGCTGCTCTGTAAATAGTTGTAATTTTGGTGTGCCTAGAGGAGGAGGTGAGTTCAGGGTCTTTGTACTCCATCACCTTGGACACACCTTGCAAGGTCATTTTTATAGTCCTGCACTGTCATACAAAGCAAGGACCACCTATATGTATCAGTAGTTTATTTTTGTTTTAGTATCTGAAGTATTTGGGGTAGTGGTGTTTAATTTTGCAATTTGCAATCCTGCTGTCTCTTGCCTGATGTACCCTAATTCTCCAAATGTTTCATAATTTGGGGTTTAGTTTGCTGTTCTTTTCCTAACCTGTTTGGCAAATTCTTAGAGTCCACTGATTTTCAGACTTCTTTTCTAATATATGCACTTAAGAGTATGGATTTCCCTCTAAGAATGGCCTTAACTGCAACCCACAGTTTTTATGCTGTATTTTCACTATCTATCAGTTGAAAATATTCTTCAGCTTTCATGGTTAATTCTTTGACCTATGAGTAATATTTAAAAGCATATTGCTTAATTAGAAACAGCTGGGAATTTTCTGATTCCTTTTCTCTTTTTTTTTTTTTTTTTTTAAAACTGATTTCTAGGGGCTTCCCTGGTGGTGCAGTGGTTGGGCATCTGCCTGCCAATGCAGGGGACACAGGTTCGAGCCCTGGTCTGGGAAGATCCCACATGCCACGGAGCAACTGGGCCCGTGAGCCACAACTACTGAGCCTGCACGTCTGGAGCCTGTGCTCCGCAACGGGAGAGGCCGTGACAGCAAGAGGCCCACGCACAGTGATGAAGAGTGGCCCCCGCTCGCCGCAACTAGAGAAAACCCACACTCAGAAATGAAGACCCAATACAGCCAAAAATAAATAAATAAATTTATTTTTAAAAAAACCCACTGATTTCTAATACAATTTTCACTGTTATTAAGGAACAGAATCTGAGTACTTAAAAAATCTGAGTTTTCTTTTTTTCCTTTAAATATTTATTTATTTATTTTGGCTGCACCAGGTCTTAGTTACAGCACACAGGATCTTCGTCGTGGAAGACTGCAGCATGTAGACTTCTTGGTTGCAGCACGCAGACTCTTAGTTGCAGCACACCAACTCTTAGTTGCGGCACGCATGTGGGATCTAGTTCCCCGACCAGGGATTGAACCAGGGCCCCCTGCATTGCGAGTGCAGAGTCTTACCCACTGGACCACCAGGGAAGTCCCGAGCTACTTTCTGGATTTGTCCATTTTGGAAATGTTTTACATGTACTTAAAAAGAATATGTATTTTGAGGGTATTAGGTATTTGTCTGTTAAGTAGGTTTGTTAATTGCATGGTTCAAATATTATTTTTTTAGTTTTTATTTCAATTACTGAGGAGCAATATGTTTATATTTCCTGCTATCTAGTGGATTTGTCTGTTTTGCCATTCAATGCTATCACTGAATTTTTCTAATCTAGAAAAACAGAAAAATTGAAATTTTCTATTCTGAGGCTTTGTTACTGGGTACTTGCAAATTTTTTTTAAATAAACAAATTTATTTATTTATTTATTTTTGGCTGCATTGGGTCTTCATTGCTGTGTGCAGGCTTTCTCTAGTTGCGGCAAGCGGGGGCTACTCTTTGTTGTGGTGCACAGGCTTCTCATTGCAGTGGCTTCTCCTGTTGCAGAGCATGGGCTCTAGGTGTGCAGGCTTCAGTAGTTGTGGCACGCAGGCTCAGCAGTTGTGGTGCACAGGCTTAGTTGCTCTGCAGCATGTGGGATCTTCCCAGGCCAGGGCTTGAACTCACGTCCCCTGCATTGGCAAGTGGATTCTTAACCACTGTGCAACCAGGCAAGTCTCTGGGTACTTGCAAATTTAAAACTGTTATATCTTTTATCATTATGAAATATCCCTATTTATAATATTCTCTTCTTGCATTAAAGTCTACTATGCCTCATATTACCAGCTTTCTTTTGGTTAGCACTGCATGGTTTATCTATTTTCCATCCTCTTATTTGCAATCATTCAATATTCTTATATTTTAAAAATCTGTCTGATAAGAAATACACACTATAACTGGTTTCTTTTTTAATCTCCTCTGATAAATCACTGTCTTTCAATTGCAGCATTTAGTACATTGAAGTTTAATGTAATTACTAATGTATTTGAGTTTATATCTACTATCTTAGTATTTACTTTCTATTTGCCCTGTCCATTATGATTTTTCTCTCCTTTCATGCTTTCTTTTGGTTTTTTTTTTATTACTTCATTTTTCTACTCTATTATCTTGGTTGGCAGTTACATGGTTGGCAGTTATATTATCCTGGTTGGCAGTTACATTATCATGGTTGGCAGCTGGCTTTACTTTTAAAGATTAAAACATGCATCACTGAGTTATCAAACTCTAAAATAAATTAGTATTATATTTCTTTTGGGTAATGCAAGAACCTGAGAATATTTTAACTCCAAATGCCCTTTCCCTAAATTTATGATATTACTGTCTTATATTTAATTCTCTACAGATATTTTAGAGACATTATTATTGTTTTAGAATAGCTGATGTTCATTAGACGTTCTCCCATGGGCAGCATTTCCTATAATTCTAAGCTTTCATCTGGGATTATTTTCTTTTTGTAGAATATCTTTTTAATTTTCTTTAATTTTGCTAATGATAATGCTCTCAATTTCATCTGACCTTTCTTCTGATGGATATTTCACTGGGTAAAGAATTCTACATTGACAGTTTTTCTTTAAGCACTTTAAAAATATTCCACTGTCTCCTGATTTCCAGTATCTCTGTTGAGAAGTCAGTTAATATCTTATTGCGGCTAGATAATAAGACAAGCTCTTTCTGCTGTTTTTTCTTTTTCTTTGGTTTTCTTTGATTTTATAATAATGTACCTAGGTACAGTACTTTTGTATTATCCTGCTTATGATGCATGGTGTGTTCTTAATCTGTGGATTGATGTCTCTGTCGTCTCTTTCTGGGACTCAAGCTATATGACTTTTAGCTGTTTTCACTATTTCCCATATGTCTCTTAGTTTTTATTTATTTATTTATTTTGTTCTGCATTTTCTATCCCCTTCTCTCTCTGACCTTCATTCTGAATATTTTCTTCTGACTTGGGTTGCATTCCATTAATTCTCTCTTCAGTTATGTCTCATTTCCATTATTACTGCAATTTTCAGTTCTAGAATTTCTATTTGGTTCTTTAAGAGTTTTTAGTTCTCTTATAGAAATTCTCAAAATTGTGTCTTATTTCATTGAACATAGTGCATAGTTATTTTAAAGACCAAACCGTGGATCTATTTCTATTGTATACTATTATTTTATGATTTTTAAACCATGCTGTCTTCAATCTTCCCATTACCAGTTCTTTTTACACCAGATATGAGCCAGATATCACAAGTAAAAAAGTACAGAGACATTCTGAGGCCTAGAAATGATGTTATCTTCCTCTAAAAGTCTTCCTTTTCTTTTTTCAGGTGGGGAGGGGTATTATCAAACCCTGATCATGTCATTTATAACATGTATCAAACATCAGAGTCATGTTTTAGATCTTTTCAGGACTAGTCTATTTTGGGGGAGTCACTCTTTCTTCAAAGCCTGGATGTTCCTGAGCCACCTACCCTCAAGTCTGATGGGCTCTGAATTCCAATTTTTATTTCTCTAACTCCATGAATTTGTTTCGAGCTCTGCTCAGTTTTCAACCACTCTTCACCTCTTCTGACATCGGGAGATATGTTTAAGGGAAAGTAACCCCATATGCAGGCTCATATCCCTGGATTTCTTTCTTTTCCTGGTGTTTACCCTACAATTCTACACTGACTCCAATTCACTTTAAACACATTTGACTTTTGTCAAATTTTTGTCAAGATTTTCTAGTTTTTGTCCAGATTCTCTAGTTTTCTCAGAAGGAGTCTCTTGCCATCACTCTAAACAAAACTATCTAACTTATTTTCAGTTAATTAAAAATGTTCTGAGTACCAGTTTGGCTGCATCTCACTAGTTTGATATGCTATTTATTTTATGCAGTTTTTAATTTTAGTTTTCCTCTTTATCTCAGTAGTTGAAAATGTAGTTAAAAGAAATTCTTTACACTCACTTCTTGTTATTTCTAATTTATTGTAGGTGTGATTTATGTTTAATTTGTTTGTATGTATGTATGTGGTGGGGAGGGTCTGCAGCCCATGTCTATGTAAATGTTTCATGGGTCTTGAAAAACACAGTATATTCCTATTGGTTTATGTATGAGTAGTATAAACAGAAAAATATACACACATATACTCAAACTTGTTCTTTACTCTTTATATCTTTTACCTTCCTGTTTATTTTTGCCCTTGTTTTCTTTGAAGTATTATCTAGTTGCAATAATATATTTATAAATACTAAGTAAATACATGTTATCTAATTCTCCAAAGATCTTAGCAGTATAATTGAGAAAATAAAGCCATTTAAGTACTGCAAAGGTTTAAGGAATTAGTCTTTTTCAAAGCATTATTTTTTATGTATGGCTAACAAATCTTGAAAATTAGATATCAATAATTGTAGTAAGTTCAACAAACATTTGAAGAGATATTATGTACAGGATAGTAAGATAGTTGTGGTCCTAGCTGTATTTATTCAAATATATAATCAAGTCAAAACATAAGAACTGTAAGAAAATAAAGAAGAGAAAGTTCCATCATATTTGGTTGGCTTCACAGTAAGAGGAGAAATGAAGAGAAATCATACAAAGCTTTGTAGAAGTAAACAGTGTTACCCTTATTAATAACACTAGTGGCACCATATTTCTCTGCATAGGTGCTTTATCTGAAGTCACCATCAACTAGCTGATCTCTATTTTCTAGTGCAAATGCTAAAAAAAAAAGTCAATCGTATTGGTTTAGTTAACTGTAGAACTGTTGTGCTGAGAGAAATTATATGTAGACCACAATTAGGAAGCTGGACAATCAGGAAGTGGCCACACCAACCGCGGGTTCTAGGAGCACACCACTTTAGCCGAGATCCTGGCGTCAGGAAGTAAGTGCCAGAGCTGTTGCCTGCAGGAACACCCTGACTTAGCTCTGAAAGAAGCGGCTGCCAGAACTACTGGCTCTAGAGACACTCTACACTTGTTAGAGTCTCATCCACAAAAACAGATTCTCATACACAGCTTCTCCTCCTATTTACCTCCTAATTTAGGTCTCTTACATGTGTTTGTCATTAGTAGAACCTAATTCCTACCCTGAACTAGTTTTTAGTTTTCCAGCCATTGCAGTACAAGGTATACAAAAGGGAGGTTGGAACAGATGTTAAACCAATCTACTATACCTGCCATAAACTATTATTATAATTGTATAATTTAATTAAATGTGAACCAAAGTGAAAAAATAAAAATACAAGAGAGTTGGGGTTTTTTCTATGAAACCTAAACTGAATATGAAAGGTTCAGTAAACATGAGCTGTTAAATAGCTGCTGTTGAATTAGAGGTAGGCAAAATAATTATAATAGTCAGAAAATTCATAAAATCACAGAGGATCAAAAGGAGATCAAAAGGATCTCTAAGTTCTCACTCTTCTTCAAAGAAACTGAAACTGGAAATTATAAAGAATGAATTGACAACTAGAAAGATGGTGGAAGAGTAAGATGTGGAGATCACCTTCCTCCCCACAGATACATCAGAAATACATCTACACGTGGAACAACTCCTACAGAACACCTACTGAACACTGGCAGAAGACCTCAGACCTCCCAAAAGGCAAGAAACTCCCCCATGTACCTGGATAGGGCAAAAGAAAAAAGAATAAACAGAGACAAAAGAATAGGGACGGGATCTGCACCAGTGGGAGGGAACCATGAAGGAGGAAAGGTTTCCACAAACTAGAAGCCCCTTCGCGGGCGGAGACTGCGCGTGGCAGAGGGGGGAAGCTTTGGAGCTGCGGGGGACAGCACAGCAACAGGGGTGCAGAGGGCAAAGCAGAGAGATTCCCGCGCAGAGGATCGGTGCTGACCAGCACTCACCAGCCCGAGACACTTCTCTGCTCACACGCCTAGGCAGGCGGGGTCTGGGAGCTGAAGCTCCAGCTTCGGTCAGAGTGCCGGGAGAGGACTGGGGTAGCCAGCGTGAACACAGCCTGAAGGGGTTAGTGCACCACGGCTAGCCGGGAGGGAGTCCGGGGAAAAGTATGGACCTGCCGAAGAGGCAAGAGACTTTTTCTTCCCTCTTTGTTTCCTGGTGCGCAAGGAGAGGGGATCAAGAGCGCTGCTTAAAGGAGCTCCAGAGACGGGAGCGAGCCGCGGCTAAAGCACGGAACCCAGAGACGGGCATGAGACGCTAAGGCTGCTGCTGCCGCCACCAAGAAGCCTATGTGCAAGCACAGGTCACTATCCACACCTCCCTTCCGGGGAGCCTGTGCAGCCGGCCACTGTCAGGGTCCCATGATCCAGGGACAACTTCCCCGGGAGAACACACGGTGTGCCTCAGGCTGGTGTAATGTCATGGCGGCCTCTGCCGCTGCAGGCTCGCCCCACACTCCGTGCACCTCCCTCTCCCGGGCCTGAGTGAGCCAGAGTCCCTGAATCAGCTGCTCCTTTAACCCCGTCCTGAGCAAAGAACAGACGCCCTCCGGCGACCTACACGCAGAGGTGGGGCCAAATCCAAAGGTGAGCCCTGGGAGTTGTGCAAACAAAGAAAAGAAAGGGAAATCTCACCCAGCAGCCTCAGGAACAGCAGATTAAATCTCCACAATCAACTTGAGGTACCCTGTATCCGTGGAATACCTGAATAGACAACGAATCATCCCAAATCGAAGAGGTGGACTTTGAGACCAAGATTTATTATTTTTTTCTCCTTTTCCTCTTTTTGTGTGTATGTGTATGCTTCTGTGTGAGATTTTGTCTGTAAAGCTTTGCTTTCATTATTTGTCCTGGGTTCTGTCCATCTGTATTTTTTTTTTCTTTTACTTTTGAAAAAAAACTTTATCTTAATAATTATATTTTATTTTAATAACTTTATTTTATTTTATCTTACTTTTATTTTATCCTCTTTTCCTTCCTTCCTCCCTCCCTCCCTCCCTTCTTTTTCTCCCTTTTATTCAGAGCCGTGTGGATGAAAGGCTCTAGTTATTGCAGCCAAGAGTCAGTGCTGTGCTGACTGACTGTGGTGGGAGAGCCAACTTCAGGACACTGGTCCATAAGAGACCTCCCAACTCCACATAATATCAAACAGCAAAAATCTCCCAGAGATATCCATCTCAACACCAACACCCAGCTTCAGTCAACGACCCACAAGCTACAGTGCTGGACACCCTATGCCAAACAACTAGCAAGACAGGAACACAACCCCACCCATTATCAGACAGGCTGCCTAAAATCATAATAAGGCCAAGACACCCGAAAAACACACCACCAGACGTGGACCTGCCCACCAGAAAGACAAGATCCAGTCTCATCCACCAGAACACAGGCACTAGCCCCCTCCACAAGGAAGCCTACACAACCCTCTGAACCTACTATAGCCACTGGGGACAGACACCAAAAACAACGGAAACTACGAACCTGAAGCCTGCAAAAAGGAGACCCCAAACACAGTAAGATAAACAAAATGAAAAGACAGAAGAACACACAGCAGATGAAGGAGCAAGATGAAAACCCACCAGACCTAACAAATGAAGAGGAAATAGGCAGTCTACCTGAAAAAGAATTCAGAATAATGATAGTAAAGATGATCCAAAATCTTGGAAATAGACTAGACAAAATGCAAGAAACATTTAACAAGGACCCAGAAGAACTAAAGATGAAACAAACAATGATGAACAACACAATAAATGAAATTAAAAATACTGTAGAAGGGATCAATAGCTGAATAACTGAGGCAGAAAAACGGATAAGTCACCTGGAAGATAAAATAGTGGAAATAACTACTGCACAGCAGAATAAAGAAAAAAGAATGAAAAGCACTGAGAACAGTCTCAGAGACCTCTGGGACAACATTAAACGCACCAACATTCGAATTATAGGGGTCCCAGAAGAACAAAAGAAAAAGAAAGGGATTGAGAAAATATTTGAAGAGCTTATAGTTGAAAACTTCCCTAATATGGGAAAGGAAATAGTTAATCAAGTACAGGAAGCACAGAGAGTCCCATACAGGATAAATCCAAGAAAAACATGTCAAACACATATTAATCAAACTGTCAAAAATTAAATACAAAGAAAAATATTAAAAGCAGCAAGGGAAAAACAACAAATAACACAGAAAGGAATCCCCATAAGGTTAACAGCTGATCTTTCAGCAGAAACTCTGCAAGCCAGAAGGGACTGGCAGGACATATTTAAAGTGATGAAGGAGAAAAACCTACAACCAAGATTACTCTACCCAGCAAGGATCTCATTCAGATTTGACGGAGAAATTAAAACCTTTACAGACAAGCAAAAGCTGAGAGAGTTCAGCACCACCAAACCAGCTTTACAACAAATGCTAAAGGAACTTCTCTAGGCAAGAAACACAAGAGAAGGAAAAGGCCTACAATAACAAACTCAAAACAATTAAGAAAATGGGAATAAGAACATACATATCAATAATTACCTTAAATGTAAATGGACTAAATGCTTCCACCAAAAGACACAGATTGGATGAATGGATACAAAAACAAGACCCATATATATGCTGTCTACAAGAGACCCACTTCAGACCTAAGGACACATACAGACTGAAAGTGAGGGGATGGAAAAAGATATTCCATGCAAATGGAAATCAAAAGAAAGCTGGAGTAGCAATTCTCATATCAGACAAAATTGACTTTAAAATAAAGACGATTACAAGAGACAAAGAAGGACACTACAAAATGATCAAGGGATCGATCCCAGAAGAAGATATAACAATTGTAAATATTTATGCACCCAACATAGGAGCACCTCAATACATAAGGCAAATACTAACAGCCATAAAGGGGGAAATCGACAGTAAAATATTCATAGTCGGGGACTTTAACACCCCACTTTCACCAATGGACAGATCATCCAAAATGAAAATAAAAAAGGAGACAAAAGTGTGAAATGACACATTAAAGAAGATGGACTTAATTGATACTTATAGGACATTCCATCCAAAAACAACAGAATACACATTTTTCTCGAGTGCTCATGGAACATTCTCCAGGATAGATCATATCATGGGTCACAAATCAAGCCTTGGTAAATTAAGAAAATTGAAAGTGTATCAAGTATCTTTTCTGAACACTACACTATGAGACTAGATATCAATTACAGGAAAATATCTGTATAAAAATACAAACACATGGAGGCTAAACAATACAGCACTTAAAAATGAAGTGATCACTGAAGATATCAAAGAGGAAATCAAAAAATACCTAGAAACAAATGACAATGGAGACACGATGACCCAAAACCTATGGGACGCAGCAAAACCAGTTTTAAGAGAGAAGTTTATAGCAATACAATCCTACCTTAAGAAACAGGAAACATCTCGAATAAACAACCTAACCTTGCACCTAAAGCAAACAGAGAAAGAAGAACAAAAAAACCCCAAAGTTAGCAGAAGGAAAGAAATCATAAAGATCAGATCAGAAATAAATGAAAAAGATATGAAGGAAACCATAACAAAGATCAATAAAAGTAAAAGCTGGTTCTTTTAGAAGATAAACAAAATTGATAAACGATTAGCCAGACACATCAAGAAAAAAAGGGAGAAGACTCAAATCAGTAGAATCAGAAATGAAAAAGGAGAAGTTACAACTGACACTGCAGAAATACAAAAGATCATGAGAGATTACTACAAGCAACTCTATGCCAGTAAAATGGACAACCTGGAAGAAATGGACAAATTCTTAGAAATGCACAAGCTGCCAAGATTGAATCAGGAGGAAATAGAAAATATGAACAGACCAATCACAAGCACTGAAATTGAAACTGATTTAAAATCTTCCAACAAACAAAAGCCCAGGACCAGATGGCTTCACAGGCGAATTCTATCACACATTTAGAGAAGAGGTAACACCTATCCTTCTCAAACTTTTCCAAAATATAGCAGAGGGAGGAACACTCCCAAACTCATCCTACAAGGCCACCATCACCCTGATACCAAAACCAGAAAAGGATGTCACCAAGAAAGAAAACTACAGGCCAATATCACTGATGAACACAGATGCAAAAATCCTCAACAAAATACTAGCAAACAGAATCCAACAGCACATTAAAAGGATCATACACCATGATCAAGTGGGGTTTATTCCAGGAATAAATGCAAGGATTCTTCAACATACGCAAATCAATCAATGTGATACACCGTATTAACAACTTGAAGGAGAAAAACCATATGGTCATCTCAATAGATGCAGAGAAAGTTTTCGACAAAACTCAATACCAATTTATGATAAAAAAACCCTGCAGAAAGTAGGCATAGAGGGAACTTTCCTCAACAAAATAAAGACCATATATGACAAACCCACAGCCAACATCATCCTCAATGGTGAAAAACTGAAAGCATTTCAACTAATATTAGGAACAAGACAAGGTTGTCCACTCTCACCACTATTATTCAACACAGTTTTGGAAGTTTTAGCCACAGCCATCAGAGAAGAAAAGGAAATAAAAGAATCCAAATCAGAAAAGAAGTAAATCTGTCACTGTTTGCAGATAACATGATATAATACATAGGGAATCCTAAAGATGCTACCAGAAAACTACTAGAGCTAATCAATGATTTTGGTAAAGTAGCAGGATACAAAGTTAATGCACAGAAATCTCTTGCATTCCTATACACTCATGATGAAAAATCTGAAAGTGAAATTAAGAAAACACTCCCACTAACCACTGCAACAGAAAGAATAAAATATCTAGGAATAAACCTACCTAAGGAGACAAAAGACCTGTATGCAGAAAATTATAAGACTGATGAAAGAAATTAAAGATACAAACAGATGGAGAGATATTCCATGTTCTTGGATCGGAAGAATCAACACTGTGAAAATGACTCTACTACCCAAAGCACTCTACAGTTTCAATGCAATCCCTATCAAACTACCAATGGCATTTTTCACAGAACTAGAACAAAAAATTTCACAATTTGTATGGAAACACAAAAGACCCCGAATAGCCAAAGCAATCTTGAGAACGAAAAACGGAGCTGGAGGAATCAGGCTCCCTGACTTCAGACTATACTACAAAGCTACAGTAATCAAGACAGTATGGTACTGGCACAAAAACAGAAAGACAGATCAGTGGAACAGGATAGAAAGACCAGAGATAAACCCACACATATATGGTCACCTTATCTTTGATAAAGGAGGTAGGAATGTACAGTGAAGAAAGGACAGCATCTTCAATAAGTGGTGCTGGACAGGTACATGTAAAAGTATGAGATTAGATCACTTCCTAACACCATACACAAAACTAAGCTCAAAATGGATTAAAGACCTAAATGTAAGGCCAGACACTATCAAACTCTTAGAGGAAAACATAGGCAGAAAACTCTATGACATAAATCACAGCAAGATCCTTTTTGACCCATCTCCTAGTGAAATGAAAATAAAAACAAAAATAAACAAAAGGGACCTAATGAAACTTCAAAGCTTTTGCACAGCAAAGGAAACCAGAAACAAGACCAAAAGATAACCCTCAGAATGGGAGAAGATATTTGCAAATGAAAAAAGTGACAAAGGATTCATCTCCAAAATTTACAAGCAGCCCATGCAGCTCAATAACAAAAAAACAAACAACCCAATACAAAAATGGGCAGAAGACCTAAAGAGACATTTCTCCAAAGAAGACATACAGATTGCCAACAAACACATGAAAGAATGCTCAACATAATTAATTAGAGAAATGCAAATGAAAACTATAATGAGATATCATCTCACACCAGTCAGAATGGCCATCATCAAAAAATTTAGAAATAGGGCTTCCCTGGTGGCGCAGTGGTTGAGAGTCCGCCTGCTGATGCATGCGACACGGGCTCGTGCCCCAGTCCGGGAAGATCCCACATGCCGTGGAGCAGCTGGGCCCATGAGCCATGGTTTCTGAGCCTGCGTGTCTGGAGCCTGTGCTCCGCAACGGGAGAGGTCACAACAGTGAGAGGCCCGCATACCACAAAACAAACAAACAAAAATCTAGAAACAATAAATGCTGGAGAGGGTGTAGAGAAAAGGGAACACTCTTGCACTGCTGGTGGGAATGTGAATTGGTACAGCCACTATGGAGAACAGTATGGAGGTTCCTTAAAAAACTACAAATAGAACTACCATATGACCCAGCAATCCCACAACTGGGCATATACCCTGAGAAAACCATAATTCAAAAAGAGTCATGTACCAAAATGTTCATTGCAGCTCTATTTACAATAGCCAGGAGATGGAAACAACCTAAGTGTCCATCATCGGATGAATGGATAAAGAAGATGTGGCACATATATACAATGGAATATTACTGAGCCATAAAAAGAAATGAAATTTAGCTATTTGTAATGAGGTGGACAGACCTAGAGTCTGTCATACAGAGTGAAGTAAGTCAGAAAGAGAAAGACAAATACCATATGCTAACACATATATATGGAATTTATGAAAAAAAAATGTCATGAAGAGCCTAGGGGTAAGATGGGAATAAAGACACAGACCTACTAGAGAATGGACTTGAGGATATGGGGAGGGGGAAGGGTAAGCTGTGACAAAGCGAGAGTGTGGCATGGACATATATACACTACCGAACGTAAAATAGATAGCTAGTGGGAAGCAGCCACAGAGCACAGGGAGATCAGCTCAGTGCTTTGTGACCACCTAGAGGGGTGGGATAGGGAGGGTGGGAGGGAGGGAGACGCAAGAGGGAAGAGATATGGGAACATAGGTATATGTATAACTGATTCACTTTGTTATAAAGCAGAAACTAACACACCATTGTGAAGCAATTATACTCCAATAAATATGTAAAAAAAAAATCTAGAAACAATAAATGCTGGAGAGGGTGTGGAGAAAAGGGAACACTCTTGCACTGCTGGTGGGAATGTGAATTGGTACAGCCACTACGGAGAACAGTATGGCGGTTCCTTAAAAAACTACAAATAGAACTACCATACGACCCAGCAATCCCACTGCTGGGCATATACCCTGAGGAAAACTGTAATTCAAGAAGAGTCATGTACCAAAATGTTCACTGCAGCTCTATTTACAATATCCAGGACATGGAAGCAACCTAAGTGTCCATCATCGGTTGAATGGATAAAGAAGATGTGGCACATATATACAATGGAATATTACTGAGCCATAAAAAGACACGAAATGGAGTTATTTGTAGTGAGGTGGATGGACCTAGAGTCTGTCATACAGAGTGAAATAAGTCAGAATGAGACAAACAAATACCGTATGCTAACACATATATTGAATCTAAGAAAAAAAAATGTCATGAAGAACCTAGGTGTAAGACGGGAATAAAGACACAGACCTACTAGAGAATGGACTTGAGGATATGGGGAGGGGGAATGGTAAGCTGTGAGAAAGTGAGAGAGTGGCAAGGACATATATACACTACCAAATGTAAAATAGATAGCTAGTGGGAAGCAGCCGCATAGCACAGGGAGATCAGCTTGGTGGTTTGTTACCACCTAGAGAGGTGGGATAGGGAGGTTGGGAGGCAGGGAGACGCACGAGGGAAGAGATATGGGAACATATGTATAACTGTGTCACTTTGTTATAAGGTAGAAACTGACACAGCATTGTAAAGCGATTATACTCCAATAAATATGTAAAAAAAAATAAAAAATAAAGAATGAATTATCTTTATGGTTTATGTATAAAAGACAATGAAGAACTACAATTAGTAGGCTTACTCAAAGTAAAGATCTTAGGCATTATATAAAAAAAGATTAAATAAGTGCACATTTACATTAAGTCAATGTCAAAAATTTTTAACGTATTCTATGTATGTCTTATGATTCTCCACTTTATTCCCTCTTTCAATCTGCAGACCATCTATTAATCTAGAAAGAAAGAGGGTTTGTACTATATTTTATGCTAGGTACAATGTACTAAATCAAAAAAGTAACAGTGTTTCTGACCTCTTCCTGTTGACTATTTCATTAGATAAGATATTCCTGATAAAAAGTCTTTATGAAAATAAATATTATCCTAAAATATAATATGATGCGTTACATTAAATTACTACATATCTATGCCTTTTAAGTTGTTACTTATGGCTTTTATTTTTCTATCTTACCACTTGCAGTATTACTTCAAAAGATATTTAACTAGCACTTACTATAATCATAAAAATATATAAAAAATAAAACTGAAATCTAGTCCAAATCTCTCATTTTATAGATTAAGAAACTGAGATCCAAACATATGGACACTAAGGGGGGAAGGCGGGGTGAGGGGGGATGAATTGGGAGACTGGGATTGACATATATACACTAATATGTATAAAATAGATAACTAATTTAAAAAAAAGACCTATTTAAGTAATAGAAGACATGAAACAGATTTGAATTATTGTCTTATTGATTTAATGTACATATACATAAGCAAGTGTCTGCAATCCAAAGTAAAAGTAATAAATGCCCTAACCGAGGTACAAAAATATTATAATGAGTCACTTTGTTATGAAGCAGAAACTAACACACCATTGTAAAGCAATTATACTCCAATAAAGATGTTAAAAATAATACTATAATGGAATGTGCAAAGGTTTTTCAGAAAAGATCATATTTAAATTGGTTCCTAAGAATGTGTATAAGTTTAATGTATAGAGATGTGGGTGGTGTTCTCAGGCTGTTGGAAAATGTGAGCAGACAGAATGCTAAGAAAGTATGAGTGTTTGGAGAAATAAAGAATAATTTGCATGGAGGAAAAAAAAAAAGAAACTGAGCTCCACCTCCTACATTGTTGGTGGGAATGTACGTTGGTACAGCCACTATGGAAAACAGTATGGAGGTTCCTCAGAAAACTAAAAATAGAATGAACCATATGATCCAGCAATCCCACTCCTGAGAATATATCCAGACAAAACTATAATTCAAAAGGATACATGCACCCCTATGTTGATAGCAGCACTATTCACAATAGCCAAAACATGGAAACAACCTAAATGTCCATCAACAGATGAATGAATAAAGAAGATGTAGTAAATATATACAATGGAATATTACTCAGCCATAAAAAAGAATGAAATAATGCCATTTGCAGCAACATGGATGCAAACAGAGATTATGATACTAAGTGAAGTAAGTCAGAAAGAGAAAGACAAATACCATATGACATCACTTATATGTGGAATCTAAAATATGGCACAAATGAACCTATCTACAAAACAGAAACAGACTCATAGATGTAGAGAACAGACTTGTGGTTGCCAAGGGGGAGGGATAGACTGGGAGTTTGGGGTTGGCAGATGAAAACTATTACACTTAGAGTGGATAAACAACAAGGTTCTAATGTATAGCACAGGGAACTATATTCAATATCCTGTTATAAACCATAATGGAAAATAACATACGAAAAAGGAATGTATATATGTGTATAACTGAGTCACTTTGCTGTACAGCAGAGATCGGCACAACACTGTAAATCAACTATACTTCAGTGTAAAAAAAAAAAAAGAAAGAAACTAAGTTCCAGATAGATTAAAGTATTAATACCAGGAAAATCACCCAGCCAGTAACTGCAGTCCTGAAATTATAACTAATTAGCATTAATAGGCAATAGAATTTTGGCCATGATGACTTTATAAAGTTTTGGTCTCTGAGGTGACAAAGACAAATCAAATACACTTCTAACCAGTCTTTCTTTGAATTGAATTTGTCATTGATAGTAAGATGCACCATTCTTTTACATACTATTAAAAATAAAAATTGCTGCTTATTAATCTTGACATGCCATTCACTATTGCTACATCCCAATTTTGTAGATCTTAAAATAGGGGAACGGGGAATAGTGTTAGGGAATCTTACAGTCGAGTAAGAGAGAAGATAGAGTAAGACAAATACATACAATTAGAAAACATTCTAGACAACTGCCTGGTACAACCTCTCTACATGCCTTCCCTCACCTGACAGACATTTTTCATCCTTAAGTCCAAGCTTCCTCAGTGAAGGTATCCACATCCCTGCCATGGTGTAGTGTTTCTTTTGGGGATTAATACTGAACAGTCTGATAACTAGAATTGTTGCTTCCCTTCTTCTGCTCCTACAGTGAATCATATATATTCTTTCCAGAAAAATTTGGAATTTTCAAGTTCTAAAGTGTAACTGAATTCGATCCTTCAACAGTGCACCCTCCTCCTCTGCTAAAAGCCCTTGAAGAGCCCCCTACGCCATCTGAAAGACAAGTTTAAATTTCTTAGCAGAGCATATAAGATCTTATATGATCTGCTCCCTGCCCACCATCCCAGTCTTATGCCTAATTCCCCTATACAAATATGCTGAGATATAACCACAGTAAATGATCTGTGTTTTAATAAACATATGATTTTTCATTTGATGAACTCCTACTCATTCTTAAAGACCGCTCAAATTTCATCCCCTCACTTAAGCCTTCTCTGATGTCTCCAGCCAGAGTGATATCTCCAACAATTACAATCTAACGTATATATTGGACACGTTATAGTTAACACCGTCTGCCATGCGCAGACTTAAGTAATCCTTGACCATAACCCATGCTCTGGGGAATAGCGCAGGCTATTTTTTACAGAGGGAAGTCAATGATTAAAGTTTTGCATATTTCTCAAGGGCAGCCCTATCATACGCTGACTGGCATGAAGCGTACTGAAAATAGTAGTGTTGGCCATTAGTAAGTAACAAGAATGGGTACCTTCAGGATTTGATCCAAAGAACAGAGAGAATCAGCTTTTTCGTTGGAAGAATAGGAGCAGCTGCTACATGGAAAGGGGTGCCATTACTGAGGGGGACAATTAAGGCTGTATGAGACAACTGATAAGAGGAGCATATCCTCAGAGATGGTCCTAATTGTTTCCCAGTTCTAGCTGTATTCCATGTTCCTCCTTATCATACGTTCCCATTTACTCAGAATGACCTGTTTCTATTTCTTGAAGCAAAAACAGCCAAATATGAATATATGTATGTGTTTATGCTCCTAATATTTACAATCATCCACTCAAAAAATATTCTTTGAGCATTTAATATGTATCAAGCACTGTTCAAAGGTGTTAGGTATACAGTGGTAAACAGAATAGACAAGGGCCCTGCTCCATGAAGGATACATTCTAGTAGATAAGACAAATAATAACCAAGCAAATAAATAATTTCAGGTAGTAACAGGTACCACAAATAAAATTGGATAATATAAAACAGAAAGTTGGGAAGGGAGGAACAGTACTAGATAATGTGGTCAGGGAATGCCTGCCTGATTGAAGAGAAGGAGACAGTCCTGTATAGGTCTGGAGAATAACATTCCAGGCAGAAGAAATAAGCAAAAGGTCTTCTGGTGGAAACTGGTTTGCCAGTTTTAAGAAAGTCAAAGTAAGACGGCCAGTGTTGACTGGAGACTAGTCATCAAAGGAGGGTATGGTAAGAGGCATATATATACGTAAATATACAAACACAGACTTATTATAAACAGAGACATATACAGAAATCAAGGTACCTCTGAATTTATATAAGGTCATTAAAGAGAGAAATATTAAACTTTATAATGAAAGCTTAGGATTTGGGTGAACTTTTGGGGATGGTTTCCTCACAGTATAATGGTGTAAATTAGCATCAGAACAGCAGGGTTTAGCACGTAATTCGAGATATCTTTTCACTCTCTCATTGGAAAATAGATCAAATATATTCATCTTTTGCTATTATATAAATAAAGTTTTGGGGTACAGAATACCATCTTTGGACAAGTACTGAAAAATAATGGCTTTATTACTATGTTTATAAATATACACATGAACTCCTTCCTCCCAACTTTCAAATAGACTATACTGTGTTCATAGGCTATTATCAACATACACTAATGATATAATAATTAGGGATGGTGATAGCAAACCTAAATTACAACTCTGATCTTTATTATTCAATTATCATTGGTCAATAAGAACAAATCAATGAAAATAGTGCTAAAAAATTCTATTTTATAATGCTATTGAAATCTTCTAAATCATAAATATTTAGTTTTAATCTTAAAAAGATAAATATATTAGACTATCATAAAACAAAAACTTACAAACTTAGTAAAATAAATAATATGCTAAATATAATTGTTTTAATTTATTAAATACTGACTTTATACTCCTGTTGAAGTTTTCTGTTTCTGTGCTCTAAAGCTACATATATGCCTAAATTAAAAAGTAAAGACAGTTATAAATTTCAAAAAAGCTTTTTGGTGACAGTTGAACTAAAGACTAGTTAACAGATTGAGCAGCAAAAGATAGCTACATGTATCAGAGAAGAGGAAACTTTTTCTGTAAAGGACCAGATACCAAATATTCTAGGTTTTGTGGGCCATTTAGTCTCTGTCTCAACTATTCAACTCCATCATTGTAGAGCAAAAGCTGCCATAGACAGTATACAAATGAACAAGTCTGGCCGTGATCTAATAAACTTTTATTTACCAAAAGAAGTGGCAGGCCAGATTTGGCCCTCAAGCTGTAGTTTCTGAATCCCTGACAGATGCCGTTAAGTCTCTGTACTAGTTACTATACTTTGACTGCAAGCAACAGTGATTTTTGTCGGTTTTATTTACTAATGTATTCCAGAAACTTGAACAGTGCTTGGTACTTAGTAAGTACTCAATAAATATTTGTGAAGGATTGAATGAATGCTTTATTACCTCACCAAATATTAAATCTGAAGGCAAGTGGCTCTAGATTTGTTTCAGCAGTTCAATAATGTAATTTAAGGACTAAAGGCTTCCCCATCTTTCCCTTCTTCTAATCTCATTGTGTTTCTGATACATACTCTCATGGTTACAAAATGGCTATAGCAGCTTCAACATATATCACTTTCTAAAATGACAAAGAACAGGAAGGAGGTTAAGTTTTTTTCTTGCCAGTCTCTCTTTTTATCAGGGAGAAAAAGCTTTCCCAGAGGCTCTACGACAGACTCTCCCTTATACTTCACTGGGTACAAGTGAGTCACATGTTCATACTTCTTAGATTCCTGGCAAAAAGAAATGTGCACTGGTTTATAATCAAAGTTTTATCACCTGAGATTGTGGAAGAAGCTCATCTCTGCTGAGCACGATGCAACTGGAACAAAATCAGGGTTATATGAAAGAAGGGAAAATAGCTCTTAGGGAGGCAACAAATAATGTCTTTCATACCCTCAATAATAAAATAAAAATAATAACAATAAAAGGTAGTATTTTCTTAGTGCCAGGAAGTGCTGTATACATATTCACTCATTTAATTATCGTATCCAATTTTCATCCTCTGGCAAGTTATGAGGAGGAAATATGATATTAAAGAAAAAATGAGACAAAAACAAAATAAAAAACATGAACTGAGTTTAAAGGAATAAACTAAAAATGGGAAGGATGATAAAATGAATATCTTTTCACCTTTTCCTAAGTCTCATTTTATAAAATGACTTCATTATTTTCTATTTGTAATCAATTCCCAGAAAATACTCACCTATACACAAATGAATTAAAAAGCTTCCAAAACCCAATAATGTGGAATTGCATACTATTGTATAATCCATGCTACTGCTAGCTTCCATTATTCAGACTTGACCATATTTAAGGTATTTTCCTTAAAAATGATAAGCTCTTTTTGATTTTGCAGTCTTTAACAGCAATACTTAAAAGAAGGTTGTTGCCCTAAGGGAATAGAGTTCACTTTAAAACCTGATGACATTTCGAGTTACTAAAAGTGCCTTTTAATAAGCTCAGAATCCATTTTTCCCATTTCCCTATTATACTAAGAATAAATACATTCATGAGCCATGACTGCAGTACTATTAAACAGGTAAAGGCAGATTTCTTTTTTTTATTTTTTTTATTTTTTTTATTTTATTTATTTATTTTTTTTAAGGGCAGATTTTTAAAAGACTGGTTTCAAAAGGCCTGGACATAAAAGGAAGAGTATGGGGTCAAATATAGGAAACAACAAAATCATTAGCTCAATCATATAACACCGTATTATCTCCAATACATTAAAATACAAACTTAACTTACATACACTGGTGATTCAAAAATCTTAGCAATAGTCTTTAATAGGAAGATTTTTGAGAAAGAACAGTAAATCATAAAAAGTTAAAGTTAGAAAAACTTTCCCATGGGAAAAAACACAAATAAATGAGAAAAACTGAAAATCCAATTAAGAGATTTACATAGAAGAATGCAAACAAAGGAATGCCAAACTTAAAAAGAGCTTATGCTTTAAATGAATTTAAAACCAAAAAAAAATGTATTTCTTCATTTTTTGGTTTTGTTTTGTAAGGCGACAACAAAAGATATATCAGGTCTCAGTCCAGTTGCATGACCTTTAAAAGTTAAACTTGGGATAGAATAAAACTCTGAACATTTTTAGAAGAAAATGTAAGAGAAGATCTTTAGGACCACAGGCTAAGAGAGGATTTGTTACA
The DNA here is from genome assembly GCF_963924675.1 of Phocoena phocoena. Lineage (NCBI taxonomy): Eukaryota > Metazoa > Chordata > Mammalia > Artiodactyla > Phocoenidae > Phocoena > Phocoena phocoena. The sequence continues at coordinate 126,431,182 of NC_089223.1, forward strand.
CACAAAGACCAACAACCATAAGAAGACTGATATATTCAACTACCTCAAAATTAAAAAAAAAAAAAAAAAAAAGGAAAAGAAATTTCTGTTGATCAAACATATCACAACCTGGGAACAGATATCTGAAACATACCTATTGTCTAGCACATTGAATGCGCTATTGGCACTCATTATTCATTCCCATCCCTTTCCACATCCCAGCAACTTTCATAATGGCTGAAAGTCTAAAACTATGTTTCCCGGATGTCCTTGCAGCTGGTGTGGTGGATAGAATTAAAGGTTCACCAGTGACGGGCACTTGAAGGGGATATAGAAGGCAGAAGTGAGCTGAGAACATTCTTCTATAGGTATGACAGATGGCAAGCAAAACTGATAGACGTGAGTGTCTCCTGAAGTGAGTACCTCACGCCCCACTTTCCAGTGTCAAGTTTTCAGCTCCATGGAAGTGATGCTGTAGTGGTAGCTACAGAGATGGTGGCAGCAGCATAAATTCCTGGCCTCAGAATTTCAGCCTCTAAGGTATGACTCTAAAACCAATTATCTTACCTACATAGTACTTAACTGTAAGTGACTAAATCCCTTCTTGTTTGAAGTGTCTATGATGGTTACTGTTTACACTGATCAGCACACCAGCAAATATTCAGAATACAGATTATATAAAGTACTTTGACAATTTAAGGAAAAGATAAAGAGAAAATGGGAAAAAGAAATGAACAAGCGTTTCATGAGAAAACCACATGGGTAAATAAATACATGAAAAATGGTTAACCATATTGATATTCAGGAAAATGTAAGTTAAAACCACAATGAAATACCATTTAGGACTCAAAATAACAAAAATTAAGAAACCTGGTAAGAGCAATTGCTGATAAAATATACAAATCAATAAGAACTCATAAATATCACTGGGGGGAATGTAAATTGGTATAGCCACTTTGGAAATTAGGTTGGCAATATATTGCAAAATTGAATATTCACATAGCCTATGACCCAACCCTGAAACTCTTCTGCTTATGCATGATATTGAGTCGAAAAAAAGTAAGTCTCAGAAGACTAAATAATACTACTTTTGGAAGTTTTTAAAAATGCAAAACTAAATAATATATCATTAGGAATACACATACCTACAAAAATTTTAAAAAGCAAGGGAACGATAAACAAAAATTCAAGACAGTATTAACCACTGGCAGAGGGAAGGAGGGGCATGCGATAGGGAAGGAAAACATGGATAAGTGCACCAGTATTGATAATATTTTAGCTCTTAACTGGATGGTGGGTTGACAGGTTTCCATTTTATCAGTATGTTTCCTAATATAATATATATTCTATACTATACTATTCATGATTGCTAATATTTATAAGGTGCTTATCATGTACCCTATTTTAAGCAATTACTTTATCCCTTACAGTCAGCTCTAAGAAATAGGTTCTGTTATTGTCTCCCACTTATAGATGAGGAAACCCTAAAGCACACAGAGGTTAACTTGTCCAAGGTCATATAGCTAATAAGCAATGGAGCCAGGAGTCAAAAAGGAAATCAGGCCCTAGCGTCCACACTCATAACCAGTACACTCCATGAATAAAATACCAAATAACAATAATAAAAGTTACCTAAGACAACAATAAGATAATCAGTAGTTAATTGATCTACCTTTCATTTTCCTTGATGACATTTTCAAGCTGTAGTTTCATCTCACCCATCTGTTTCTGAAAGAATAAAATATGGTTGCAGAAAAACATTTTCCAGACCATTAGATTTATATTAAGTAGTTCATTCATATGCAAGCAATCGGATTCTATGACACTAGTCTACAGATAAGAAACAATTATTCTTCACTTCTAACAAGCAATATTAAATATAGATATTTTAATGATACACAGAACGTAATAGAACGTTTTTGAATAGAATATAAGTAAAAATATTTTATATAACATATTAATAAATATTTTAAAATGTAATTCCTATATTTAGAGATGTTTATAGGAAAAGAGATGTAAGATATTCCTTAATATGTCACTGTAAGAAATATCCGATGATCCCTAGACCTTGAATATATATCGTTTTTCATCTTAGTTTAGGTGAAGCCCATGTAAGTGCTTGAATTTCAAGAAGTAAAATGTTAATGGCGAAAAAAGCAAATAAAGATCTTCTTTAGCAATAATTCATTCAGTCTCTGACCACCTTGTTTAGTTGTATAAACTCTCTGCACTATACAAGGCTGCTACAGTAAACCAATGTGGTCACTAACACATACATTAGTAGGAAAGATGGTAAAAAAAAAAAAATCACTAACTAAAATACCAATACGAATAAAATATATACTGTAAAGGGAATGAAATGAAGGTATTTTTAATTTTCTCTGAGGGGTTAAAGGGATTATAAGATTTCAACAGGAAAGAAAGGGCATTTCAAGTAGGGTGAAATATGAGTAAAAGCAAAGAAGCAAAAAATATTAGACAACACAGGCATAGTCATCAGTTCTCAGTAAGAGTAAACGAGCAAGTGGAGATCAGGAAGGAGGCCATGTAAAATCATACTTAAAACAAAACTGCAATCAATTCATGATCTGTCGATTACTCTTGATTGGGTACCCCAGGCTAAAGGAGAAGAGCCAATCCTGGAGTGAACCTGGCAAGGGAAGGGTGGAACAGGCAATCCTCCAAGCCTTTCTCTCTCCCTTTCAACTAGAGAAGCTCAAGGAAGCTTCCCCTAGGAAAACAGTAACAGCCAATTATAACTACAAAGCCGGCTTGAAAGGTGAACCTTTCCCAGGTCCCTGCTGTGCCTGAATCACAATTAAATCAAAATGAATGAATTCACTACCAGATAACTGAGAACTGACCACACATGGAGCTATGCAATGAGAGGTAAAACTGGAAAGGCAGGTGGCAGGTCTTGCTTGAATGCCATGCAGACTAAGAGGTTTGGATTTTATTGTAGCAATTATCCCCATTTTGTAATTATTTTTTTAAAAATCAATCTTTAAAAATTGCAAAAATGTCAGCGTATCTTGAAAAATATTATTCAAATAATTAGGTAGGATATATGCATTAACTAGGATTCAGGGTGGATCATGACAGTAACACTAAAAGATTCTTTACTGTAAAATATTTCAAAACATTTAATCGTTGAAAGAAAACAAAAATTCAGCAGTACCTTTCTTATCATCAAATTTTCCCCTATTATTTACATTTTCTGGAAGAAACTTTCATATAGAGAATTATTGTGAATATTTTCCTGCTTTCAAGATATACTATTTTTTGACTGGTCAATAAGATAAATCATAAGAGCTACTGCTACTCAATAATATCTATGTGAGCAAGTGTTTAAAATCTAGTGAGCAAGTGTTTTAAGAAGTAGCTGTCAACATCTTTTTGTCTCTACAAGTAGCAACTATTCTTGCCCCTTAGGCTTTCTGCTACAGCTTCCTCTCTCTTGAAATTAATCCAGTAATCACTCTTAGATGGAGAATGTCAAATGGAAAAACGAAGTTAAACACCTTAGTAAACTAGCTGATTAAAGACATATATGAATCAGGTAAATTATAAAAAATTAAAATTTAAAACACTTTAATTTCAAGGTAACTAGATATTCCATTTTATAACAATCAAACCATATGTCATTATAGCAATTTTGAGAGAGTGAATTCAGCAGAAACTTTAGGCTCACTAGTCCTAAAAATAAAAGCAAAATACCATTTGTGCAAAAGAGAGCTTTCTGTTGTTCTTTATCAATTAAAAAATTTAAACATACAGCTCATACAGCTCAACAGCAAAAAAACAACCACCCAATCAGAAAATGGGGGGAAGATCTAAATAGACATTTCTCCAAAGAAGACATACAGATGGCCAACAGGCACATGAAATGATGCTCAACATCATTAATTATTAGAGAAATGCAAATCAAAACCACAGTGAAGTATCACCTCAGACTGGTCAGAATGGCCATCATCAAAAAGTCTACAAACAATACATACTGGAGAGGGTGTGGAGAAAAGGGAACCTTCCTACACTGTTGGTGGGAATGTAAACTGGAAAACAGTATTGAGGTTCCTTAAAAAACTAAAAGCAGAGTTACCATATGATCCAGCAATCCCACTCCTGGGTATATATCCGGAAAAGACAAAAACTCTAATTCAAAAAGATACATGCACCCCAATGTTCAGAGCTGCACTATTTACAATAGCCAACAGTTGGAAGCAACCTAAGTGTCTATCAACGCATGAATGGGTAAAAAAGATGTGGTGTACATATACACAATGGAATATTATTCAGTCATAAAGAATGAAATAATGCATTTGCAGCAACATGGATGGTCCTAGAGATTATCATACTAAGTAAAGTAAGTCAGAGAAAGACAAATATCATATGATATCATTTATATGTAAAATCTAAAAAAAAAAAATTATACTTAAAACAGAAACAGACTTACAGAAGTAGAAAACAAACTTATGGTTACCAAAGGGGAAAAGAGGAGGCAGGGATAAATTAAGAGTTTGGGATTAACAGATACACACTACTATATATAAAACAGATAAACAACAAGGACCTACTGTATAGCACAGGGAACTAGATTCAATATCTTGTACTAACCTATAATGGAAAAGAATCTGATAAAGAATACATATATATATACACACACACATATAAATGTGTAAATGTGTATAACTGAATCACTTTGCTGTACACCAGAAAATAACACGTAAATTGATTACAGGTAAACATTTTCTTCCATCAATGTTTTTGTAAAGAAAGGGAGTCTATTTTTTCTTTTTTTAATAAGAAAATATTACCAAATGGTTGATAGCTATGATTCCATACCTGATAATATTTCAGCTGCCCATTTAGCTCTTCCAGATGCTTATCATACTCAGTAATAAGAGGAACTAAAAAGCTAAAGAAAATTTCAAAGTTAAAAAGATACATATTCTTTTTAATCTAGTTTAATAAATATGTAACATGAAATAAATTAAACATCAAAATTTTTGTTAATTTTCTCCATGGCAATCAATACTTTGCCTTTTTCCTAAACCATAGGTTCTCAACCTTAGCTCAATTAATATTTTAGGCTGAATAATTTTTTGTTGTTGGGGGCTGACCTGTGCACTGTAGGATGTTTAGTAGCATTCCTGGCCTCTACCCATTAGATGCCACTAGCACCCTTACCCTCCACAATTGTGACAAGCAAAAATGTTTCTAGACATTGTCAAATATCTGGGGAGGGAAGGGAAGCAAAAATCACTCAGTTGAGAACCACTATTATAGACAATAATACTGTCAATTCAATGACAGATCATTTAAACCTAATTATAGCAGAATATAAAATAAACATTCCTAATACTAAAAAATTAACAATAATTAAACATAATTAAGAAAATAATATTTTTCTGGTAATTCAACCTTACCTTTGGTCAACTACTGAGTTTTCTACTGTGTCACCTGCAACTCCTTTGAAGACAGATTTCTATAACAGAAAATACTGCATATTAAAATTTTGTTTTCTTACATCTTTCTAGTCAAAACTGACAGTAGTTTAAAATTAAATACAAGTAAACATTTTATAACCTTAAATCTGTCACTGCAATTACACAAGAGGGAAAGAGAAAAAAAAAGTTATATTAATTGATGCCGAAAATGTATTCAGTAAATTTTAACACCCATACATAATAAAACTCTTGGCAAAATAGAAATAGGAAGAAATGTCTCGATTGATAAAGAACATCTACCAAAAACCTACATCAATTACTATTCTTCATAGTGGAACATCAGAAGCACTGCACGAAATTCAGTAATAAAACAAGGCTGCTCACTATCACTGCTAAAACTCAGCATTGTACTAAAGGTTCCAATCAGTGGAATCTGCTGCAGGGACAGGGGGTTGGAGATCTAAAGGTTGAAAAGGAACATACAATACTATTCTCATCTACAATTTGACCATTTACCTAGAAAACTCTCTCTATAATCTACCAATTATTAGGACTAAGAACAGAGTACACCAAGTCACCAGATAGAAGATCAAACATAAAAAAAAACAGCTGCTTTCCCAAATACCAGCAATAATCAGAAAATGTGATAGGAAAAAATATGGTATTCACTACTATAAGAAAAGGTAGTACTTGAGAATAAAACAAAAAAAAATGTTGCAATAACTTTAATAAAATATTTACTGAAGGACATAAAGGATCTAAATAAACAGGGTTCTATACCATATTCATATGTGGAACAGTCAGTATTATAAGTGTATCTGTTTCTTAAAATTCACTGCAGGTACAATGCAATTCCAAAAAAGAAATCCAATAGAATAATTTATGAAACTTGATCTTAAACAGATGGTAAAGTTCCTATGTTTGAGTAAATGTGCAAGAATAGCCAAGATAATCTGGCCAAAAAAAAAAAAAGAGGGGAGAACTTGCTCTATATGACAAAACACTATAATGCTAGAGTAATTAAAACAATATGGTTCAGACACAGTAACAAACAGAACAGTACAGAAAATTCAGAAATAGATTCAAGTATTTATGGGTATGCAGTATATAAAAGAAGTGGAATTATAACTATAATAAATGGACAAAGTACTGCTTTTCAACTAATAGTGTTTGGTAAAAAAGTAAAATTAGATCCCAGCACACACTAAATGGAAAGAAAATTACAGATAGATTAAAGATCCAAATGTTTTAAAAATTTAACAACTATTTAAAGAAAATGTATTATTGACCTTGAGATACAGAAAGCTTTCTTAAGCTCTAAAAATGCAGAGACTATTGTCTGCTTTGTTCACCAATATTCCAAGCAGTGCCTGGCATACTCTCACTCAAAATACATTTTCTAGCTGAAAAACATAAGTAGTAAAATCTATAAATGGAAGAAATAACATATTTTACAATATCCAAATTTAAAACTTCTATACAACTAATGACACCATAAGCAAGGTTAAGAGGACAGTATAATTTTAACATGACCAAAAAACACAGTAACTATTATAAAGTATGCAGAAACATTCAAAACACAAGGAGATGTATAAGAACTTTCAGTGGAGCTTTTACTGTAATTAAAAAAAAATAGGATAAATGAAAAATAATACAATAGGATCTCATAAGTAGGTCAAAGGATTAGCAAGACATATGTATCAACATGGATATATCACCAAAAAAGGGGTTACCTTCTAGGAGTAGAAGGAAGGGAATGGGACAGAGGGAAGGACAGACAGATTCAAAGGGATTTTTTTAAAAAATGAAGTATAGTTGACTTATTGTGTAAGTACTGTACACAGTACTGAGTTAGGTGTATAGCAAAGTGATTCAGTTATTTCATATATATACATTTCAGATTACTTTTCATTGTAGGTTATTACAAGATACTGAATATAGTTCCCAGCGCTATACAGTACATTCTTGTTCCTTATGTATTTTACAAATAGTAGTTTGTACCTGTTAATCCCAAATTCTTAGTTCTTCCCTCCCCCTCCTTATCTCCCCTTTGGTAACAATAAGTTTGTTTTCTATGTTTGAGAGTTCGTTTCTGTCTGTATATAAATTCATTTGTATTTTTAGATTCCACATACAAGTGATATCATATGATACATGTCTGACTTACTTCACTAAAGTATGATATTCTATAGGTCCATCCATGTTGCTGCAAATAGCAATATTTCATTCTTTTTTATGAGTGAGTTAATATTCCACTGTATATTTATACTACATATTCTTAGACCAATCATCTGTTAATGGGCCCTTGGGTTGTTTCCATGTCTTGGCTATCGTAAATAGTGCTGCTATGAACATAGGGGTGCATGTATCTTTTTGAAATACAGTTTTCATCTTTTCTGGATATATACCAAGGAATGGGATTGCTGCAGCAGATGGTAACTCTATTTTTAGATTTTTAAGGAAACTCCATACTGTTTTCCATAGTGACTACACCAATTTACCTTCCCACCAATAGTGTAGGAGGGTTCCCTTTTCTCCACACCCTCTCCAGCATTTATTATTTGTACAGTTTTTGATGATACCCATTCTGACCAGTGTGAGGTGACACCTCTTTGTGGTTTTGAGTTGCATCTTTCTGATAATAAGTGATGGTGAGCATTTTTTCATGAGCCTGTTGGCCACATGTAAGTCTTCTTAGGAGAAATGTCTGTTTAGGTCTTGTGCCCAGTTTTTGATTGGGTTATTTATTTTTTTGTTATTGAGTTGTATGAGCTGCTTGTATATTATGGAAATTAAGCCCTTGTCAGTCGCATCATTTGCCAATATTTTCTCCCAGTTGGTAGGTTGTCTTTTCATTTTGTTTACGGTTTCCTTTGCTATGCAAAAGCTTGTAAGTTTTATTAGGTCCCATTCATTTACCTTAGCTTTTATTTCTTTTACATTGGCAGAATGATCTAAGAAAATATTGCTATCAGTTATGTCTAAGAATGCTCTGCCTATGTTCTCTTCTACAAGTTTTATGGTGTCATGTCTTAAATTTAGGTCTTTAAACCATTTTTGTATATGGTATGAGGCAGTGTACCAATTTCAGTGACTTACATGTAGCTGTCCAGCTTTCTCAACACCATTTGCTAAAGAGACTGTCATTGCTCCATTGTACATTCCTGCCTCCTTTGTCAGAGGTTAACTGACCATAGGTGTGTGAGTTAAATTCTTGGCTCTCTATTCTAAAGACCCATTGATCTGAAGTCTGGAAGGGTTATGCCTCCAGCTTTATTCTTTTTCCTCAGGATTGCTGTGGCAATTCGGGGTCTTTTGTGGTTCCATATATATTTTACGATTATTTGTTCTAGTTTGGTGAAAAATGTCATGGATATTTTGATAGGGATCACATTATATCTGTAGATTGCTTTGGGTAGTATGGCCATTTTAACAATATTAATTCTTCCAATCCAAGAGCATGAGATATCTTTCCTTTTCTTTGAATTACCTTCAATTTCCTTTATCAATGTTATATAGTTTTCAGCTCCTTGGTTAAGTTTACTCTTAGGTATCAATACTTTTTTCTTTTTGATGTGATTTTAAATGGGATTGTTTTTACACTTTCTCTGATATTTTATTGTTAGTGTAAAGAAAAGCAACAGATTTCCGTATATAATCTTGTAGCCTGCTACTTCGCTCAATTCATTTATTAGTACTGAATAGGTTTTACGTGGAGACTTTAGGGTACTCGAAATAGAGTATCATATCACCTGCAAATAGTGATGTTTTAAGTTCTGCCCTTCCAATTTGGATAAAATTTATTTACTTTTCTTGTCTGATTGCTGTGGCTAGGATTTGCAATACTATGTAGAATAACAGTGGTGAGAATGGGCATCTTGTCTTAAATCTGAATTTATTGGGGGGCCTTTCAGCTTTTCACTACTGAATATTATGTTGGCTGTGGGTTTGTCATAAGCAACTTTTATTATTGAGATATGTTCCCTCTAAATCCACTTTGGTGAGTTTTTATCATGAATGGATATTGAATTTTGTCAAATTTTTCTGCATCTATTGAAATTATCATGTGGTTTTTGCCTCTGCTTTCATTAATATGGTGTATAATATTGATTGATTTGTGTATTGAACCATCCTTGTGACCCTGGAATGAACCCAACTTCATCACGGAATGCTCCTTTTTATGTATTGTTGGATCCAGTTTGCTAATATTTCACTGACAATTTTTGCATTTATATTTGTCAAAGATATTCGCCTGTAATTCTTTTTTCTGCAGTGTCTCTGTCTGGTTTTGTTACTAGGGTGATTGTGGCTTCACAGAATGACTTTGAGACTGTTCTCTCCTCTTCAATCTTTTGGAATAGTTTGAAAAGGATACATTTAAGTTCTTCTTTGTATGTTAGGGAGAATTCCCCAGTGAAGCCATCCAGTCCTGGACTTTTGTTTGAAGAGGTTCTTAGGTCTGTCTACCAAGACAACAGAAATAAAAGCAAATACAAACAAATGGGACCTAATCAAACTTAAAAGCTTTTGCACAACAAAAGAAATCACCAACAAAATAAAGACAATCTACAGACTGGAAGAAAATATTTGCAATGATTCAACTGACAAGGGTGTGTGTGTGTTAATCTCAAATCCCTAAATTATCCCTCCCCATCCCTGTCCCCTTTGGTAACCTTCAGTTTATTTTCTATGTATGAGTCCGTTTCTGTTTTGTAAATAACTTCCTTTATATCATTTTTTTAGATTCCATGTATAAGTGATATCTTATGGTATCTGTCTTTGTCTGACTTACTTCACTAAAGTATGATATCTCTAGGTCCATGCATGTTGCTACAAATGGCATTATTTCATTCTTTTTATGGCTGAGTATTATCACATTTTATGTATATGTGTGTGTGTGTGTGTATATATATATACCACATTTTCTTTATCCATTTCTCTGTCAATGGACATTCAGGTTGCTTCCATGGCTATTGTAAATGCTGTGGCTATGAACATTGGGGTGCATGTATCCTTTTGGTTTAGTTTTTTTTTTCTTTTTAAAAAAATATTTATTTTGGCTGTGCTGGATCTTAGTTGTGGCACATGGGATCTTCGTTGCAGCATGCAGGATCCTTAGTTGCAGCATGCGAGTTTCTTAGTTGCAGCATGCAGTTTTTTTTTTTTTTTTTTTTTGCGGTACGCGGGCCTCTCACTGTTGTGGCCTCTCCCGTTGCGGAGCACAGGCTCAGGACGCGCAGGCCCAGCGGCCATGGCTCACAGGCCTAGCCACTCCACAGCATGTGGGATCTTCCCAGACTGGGGCACAAACCCATGTCCCCTGCATCGGCAGGCACTCTCAACCACTGCGCCACCAGGGAAGCCCGCATGCAGTTTTCTTAGTTGCGGTGTGCGGACTTCTTAGTTGAGGCATGTGGACTCTTAGTTGCGGCAAGCCTGCAGGATCTAGTTCCCCGACCAGGGATTGAACCTGGGCCCCCTGCATTGGGAGCATGGAGTCTTACTTACTGAACCATCAAGGAAGTTCCTGCATGTATCCTTTTGAATTAGAGTTTTCTGTAGATATATGCCCAGGAGTGGGAATGCTGGATCATACAGTAACTCTATTTTTAGTTTATTAAGGAATCTCCATACTGTTTTCCACAGTGAATGCACCACTTTACATTCCCACCAAAAGTTTAGGTGCGTTCCCTTTTCTCCACACGCCCTCCAGCATTTGTTATTTGTAGACTATTTAATGATGACCATTCTGACTGGTGTGAGGTGATACCTCAGTGTAGTGTGAATTTCCATTTCTGTGATAACCAGCGATGTTGAGCATCTTTTCATGTGTGTATTGGCCATCTGCATGTCTTCCTTGAATTCTGCCCATTTTTTGATTGCATTGTATGTCTTTCTTTGATACTGATGTGTATAAGCTCTTTGTATATTTTGAAATTAATCCCTTGTCAGCAATAGCATTTGCAAATATTTCCTCCCAATCCATAGCTTGTCTTTTTGTTTTGTGTATGGTTTCCTTTGGCGTACAAAAACTTTTAAGTTTAATTAGGGGACTTCCTTTTTTTTTAAGGAGCCTCATTTTATTTGTTGAGAGACTATTCTTCTTCTTTTTAAGTATTTATTTATTTGGCTGCACCAGGTCTTAGTTCTGGCATGCGGGATCTTTGTTGCCACATGCAGGATCTTTAGTTGTGGCATTCAGGATCTTTAGTTGTGGCATACAGGATCTTTTAGTTGCAGCGTGCGGGCTCTTAGTTGCATCATGCAGGATCCAATTACCTGACCAGGGATCGAATCCAGGCCCCCTGCATTGGGAGTGCAGAGTCTTAACCGCTGGATCACCAGGAAGTCCCCATTTGTTTATTTTTGTTTTTATTTTCATTACTCTAGGAGGTGGATCAAACAACATCTTGCTGTGATTTATGTCACAGAGTGTCCTGCCTATGTTTTCCTCTAAGAGTTTGATAGTGTCTGGCCTTACATTTAGGTCTTTAATCCATTTTGAGTTTATTTTTTGTGTATTGTGTTACAGGATATTCTATATTTCATATACTTCATTCTTTTCCATGTAGCTGTCCAGTTTTCCCAGCACCACTTGTTGAATAGACTGTCTTTTCTTTATTGTATATTCTTGCCACCTTTGTCATAGATTAGCTGACTATAAGTGCGTGGGTTTATTTCTGGGTTTATTCTGTTCTATTGATCTTTGGGTGCTTTTGTGCCAGTACCATACTGTTTTGTTTACTGTAGCTTTTTAGTATAGTCTGAAGTCAGGGAGTGTGATTCCTCCCGCTCCATTTTTCTCAATATTGTTTAGGCTATTTAGGGTCTTTTGTGTTTCCACTCTAATTTTTAAATTTTTGTTCCAATTCTGTGAAAAATGCCACTGGTATTTTGATAGGGATTGCACTGAATCTATAGATTGCCTTGAGTAGTATGGTCATTTACCAATATTGATTCTTCCCATACAAAAACAGGTCTTTTGCCTCAAGTAGGTTTATTCCTGGATATTTTATTCTTTTTCATATGATGGAAAATGGGATTGTTTCCTTAATTTCTCTTCCTGATATTTCATTGTTAGTGTATAGAAATGCAACAGATTTCTGTATATTAATTTTGCTTATTTTTATGTTAATTTTGTATTCTATGACTTTACCAAATTCATTGATGAGCTCTAATTTTCTGGTGGCATCTTTAGGATTTTCTTATCACCATATCAACTACAAACAGTGACAGTTTTACTTCTTCCTTTCCAATCTGGATTCCTTTACTTCTTGTCTTCTCTTATTGTTGTGGCTAGACTAGGACTTCTAATAGTATTTTGAATAAAAGTGGTGAGAGTGGGCATCCTTGTTCCTGACTGTAGATGAAATGCTTTCAGCTTTTTAACACTGAGCATGATGTTAGCTGTGGGTTTGTCATATGGCCTTTATTATGTTGAGGTGTGTTCCTTCTATGCCCATTTTCTGAAGAGTTGTTTTTTTTTTTATCATAAATGAATGTTGAATTTCATCAACAGTTTTTCTGCATCTGTTGATGTGTTCATATGGTTTTTGTTCTTCAAATTGCTAATGTGGTGCATATCATTGATTGATTTGAGGATATCAAAAAATCCTTGCATCCCTGGGATAAATCCTAGTTGATCATGGAGTATGATCCTTTTAATGTATTGTTGGAGTCAGTTTGTTAGTATTTTGTTGAGGAATTTTGCATCAATGTTCTTCAGGGATAATGGCCTGTAATTTTCATTTTTCGTGATATCTTTGTCTGGTTTTGGTATCAGGGTGATGGTGGCCTCATAGAATGAGTTCGAAGTGTTCCTTTCTCTGCAATTCTTTGGGATAGTTTCAAAAGGACAGGTGTTAACTATTCTCTAAATGTTTGGTAGAATTCAATTTTGAAGCCATCTGGTCCTGGACTTCTATTGGTTGGTAGTTTTTAAATTACTGATTCAATTTCTGTACTGGTAATTTGTTCATATTTTCTCTTTTTTCCTGGTTCAGTCTCAGACTGTACCTTTTCTAAGAATTTGTCCATTTCTTCTAGGTTGTCCATTTTATTGGCATATAGTTGCTCATGGTAGTCTCTTATAATCCTTTGTATTTTTATAGTGTCAGTTGTACCTTCTTTTTCATTTCTGATTTTATTAATTTGCACTCTCTCCCTTTTTTTTCCTGATGAGTTTGGCTAAAGGTTTATCAATTTTATCTTTTTCAAAGACCAGCTTTTAGTTTCGTTGATCTTTCCTACTGCTTTTTTTTTTCAGTCTCTATTTCATTTATTTTTTGTGATCTTTATGATCTCTTTCCCTCTACTAACTTTGGGTTTTGTTTGTTCTTCTTTCTCTAGTTCCTTTAGTTATAAAGTTAGGTTGTTTGAGATTTTTCTTGTTTCTTGAGGTAAGCTTACATCACTAAAAACATCCCTCCTAGAAATACTTTTGCTATGTCTAATAGGTTTTGGATCAGCATGTTTTCATTTTCATTTGTCTCTAGGTATTTTTTAATTTCCTCTGATTTCTTTAGGGATAAACTGGTTGTTCGGTAGAATATTGTTTAGTCTTCATGTATTTGTGGACTTTTGCTTTTTTTTTTCCTTGTAGTTGATTTCTAGTCTCATAGTGTTGTGGTCAGAAAAGATGCTTGATAGGATTTCAATTTTCTTAAATGTACCTAGGCTCGTTTTGTAGCCAAGTATGATTTATCCTGGAGAATGTTCCAGTTGCAGTTGAAAAGAATGTGTATTCTGCTGGTTTCAGATGGAATGGTCTATTTATATATCAAGTCCATTTGGTCTAATGTGTTATTTTAAGGCCTGTGTTTCTAATTGATTACATCCATGGATATAAGTTGGATGTTAAAATCCCCTACCATTATTGTGTTATTGTTGATAGTTCCTTTAATATCTGTTAATATTTGACATATTGAAGTGCTCCTATGTTGGGTGCATATATATTTACAATTGTTATACCTTCTTGGATTGATCCCTTGATCATCATGCAGTCTCCTCCTTTAGGTCTTGTAACAGTCTTCATTTTAAAGACTTTTTTTTTTTCTGATAAATATTGCTACTCCAGTTTTCTTGTGATTTCCATTTGCATGGAATACCTTTTTCATCCCCTCACTTTGTCTGTGTGTGTGTCTAAATTTGAAGTAACTCTCCTGTAGGCAGCATATATATGTCTTGTTTTTGTATTCATTCAGTCTGTGTCTTTTGGTTGGAACCTATAATCTGTTTACGTTTAAGGTAATTATAAATAGGTATGCTCTTATTGCCATGATTTGTTAATCATTTTGGATTTGTTTTGGGGGTCTTTTCTCCCCCACTTTCTTCTTTTGTTATCTTCTCTTGTGATTTGATGACTATCTTTAGTGTTATGTTTGGATTCCATTTTCTTTTTGTGTGTATTATCTATTATAGATTTTTGGTTTTCAGTTATCATGACATTTTTGTATAGCAGTCTATATATGCACATGACTGTTTTAAGTTGATCTCTTCATTTCAAATGCATTTTAAATACCCTAAATTTGTAATCTCCTCCCCCCCCACAATTACTATTGTTCATATGATATTTTACATCTAATTATTTTGTGTATCCCTAAACTACTTATTGTGAATATAGATTATTTTACTAGTTTTGTATTTTAACCTTCCTAGTAGCTTGGTGTGTGGGTGATTTCCTACCTTTAGTGTATGCTTGCCTTTACTGGTGAGCTTTCTCATTTTGTAATTTTCTTGTTTCTAGCTGTGGCCTTTTCTTTTTCACCTAGAGAAGTTCCTTTAACATTTGCTACAAAGCTGGTTTGGTGATGCTGAATTTCCTTTAGCTTTTGCTTGTCTGTAAAGCTTTTGATTTCTCCATCAAATCTGAATGAGAGCCTTGCTGGGTATTCTTGGTTGTAGGTTTTTCCCTTTCATCACTTTAAATATATTGTGCCACTTTTTTTGGGTATGCAGAGTTTCTGCTGAAAAATCAGCTGATAACCTTATGGGAGTTCCCTTGTATGTTATTTGTTGCTTTTCCCTTGCTGCTTTTAGTGTTCTTTATCTTTAATTTTTGTCACTCTAACTACAATGTGTCTGGGTGTGTTCCTCTTTGGGTTAACCCTATATAGGACTCTCTGTACTTCCTGCACTTAAGTGACTATTCTTTTTCCCATGTTACAAAAGTTTTCAGCTATTATGTCTTCTAATATGTTCTCAGACCCTTTCTCTTCTCCTTTTGGGTCCCCTATAATTCAAATACTAGACTTGGACTTGGTATTGTCCCAGAGGTCTTTCAAACTGTCCTCATTCTTTTCATTCTTTTTTCCTTCTTTTGTTCAGCAGCAGTGATTTCCACTACTCTATTTTCTAGCTCACTAATCCATGCTTTGGAATCATTTAGTCTACTATTGCTTCTTGTAGTGTATTTTTCACTTCAGTTATTGTATTCTTCATCTCTGTTTAGTTGTTCTTTATATTTTCCATCTCTTTATTACAAACTTCTGACTTCTTGCTCTGTGCATCCATTCTCCTCCTGAGTTCTTTAACCATCTTTATGGTCATTCCTCTCAACTCTTTCTCAGGTAGACTGCCTATCTTATTTCTTCTTTTGGGGTTTCATCTTGTTCCTTTGTCCGGAACATATTCCTCTGCTGCCTCATTTTGTTTAAGTTGCTATTTGTATTTTTATTATGTGGTGGATTAGTTATGTTTCTCGATCTTGGAGAAGTGGCCCTCTGCAGGAGGCATCCTATGCATCCCTGCTGGGTACTCCCGTCTTGTCACCTAAGTTATATGCTCTAGGGGTTCCCCCTAATAGGGTTGTGTGGATCCTTCTCTTCTGGTGGGCTCTCTGGGCAGTCTAGTAGGCTTGGTTGACCCCTAGTCTGGTTGCTGGCTAGGCCCTGCCTTATGTGGATGCTGTTGGTTGCTGTTTAGTGGGGCCTGGTCATGAGGTGGCTGGCTGTGGAATCCTAGGGGGCCGCAGGACTAGTGCTGGCTCACTGGTGGGTGGAGTCAAGGTCCCAAAGATTCTGGAGCTGTTGCCCATCCACTGTTGCCAGATCCTGGGACTAGACTACTGGTGGGCAGAGCTTGTCCTGGAGTCTGGCTGCAGGGCCCAGAGATCACAGAGATCATTTGAGAATGTTGGGTGGTTGGGGCCAACTCCTGACACAGTTGGGTATGGGCTCCAGGGTGTCCTGAAGGTGGCTTTGGGCTGCTGGTGGGCTAGGCCAGGGCCTAACTGGTCCAAGGGTAAATTGTTTTCTTGCTTCTGTTGTCTGCCCCCTGGTGGGTGAGGCTGGTTGAGAGGACTGTGCAGGCTTGCAGGCAGGAGGAGGCGGTGCCTGGTCACTTGTGAGTGGAGCTGGGTGTTGGTCCTCTGGTGGGCAGGGCTTCCAGGGACATGTCTAGAGGAGCCTGTGGGCTCATGAGGTCATGAGGCAACCTGTCTGCTGATGGGTTGGGCTGTGTCCCTGCTCATTTAGTTGTTTGGCCTGAGGCATCCCAGCACTGTAGCCTGTAGGCTGTTGGGTGGTGCCAGGTCTTGGCACTAATGAGCTTAAGGGACGATCCCAAGATGTCAGCAGCCATAGAAGCAGCATTCAGGTGGCTGAATGTTCCCCAAAATGTCTGACACCAGTGTCTACATCCCCAGAGTAAGCTGCATCTGCCCCCATCTCTCGACGAGACTATCCAAGACCAGCAGATAGGTCTGTCCCAAGCTCCTATCAAATTACTTCTTCTGTCCTGGGTCCCAGTGCATGTGAGGCTTTGTGTGCGCCCTTTAAAAGCGTAATCTCTATTTCCCCCAGTCCTTAGGAGCTCCTGCACTTAAGCCCTGCTGCCCTTCAAAACCAAGTGCTCTGGGGGCCTATCTTCCTAGTGCTGGACCTGGGCTGGAGAGCCCACTGTGGGGCTCAGAACCCTCACTCCTGTGGGAAAACCTCTGCAATATAATTATTCCCCAGTTGGTCACCCAGTTGGGGGGTATGGGATTTGATTATATCAGGAGTCCGCCTCTTCTAACCATCTTATTGTGATTTCTTCTTTTTGTCTCTATCTGTAGAAGATGTTTTGTGATAGGTTCCAGTCTTTTTCATCAATGATTTTTCTGCTTGTGATTTCAGTGTGCTCATGAGAGGTGAGATCAGGGTCTCTCTACTCTGCCATCTTTAACCTTGGAGTGACTTATATGTGAGCTCCTCTTTTGGTCTCTGCATTTTCCTTCTCCTACTTTGTTTCTCTGGGTTGTTATGAATGTCTATTGGTAAAGCCACTGTGTGGAAGGATCCTGGGACCAGAGCTCTCTGCTCCAATGACTACATTATCCTCATCACATGAAGAGAGGCTTCTTCTTTTTCAGGAGTATCTGAGAGCCTCAAACCTTCTTTCTACTCCACCCACTCTTCTCCTCAAAAGAAGCAGCTGTCTTATCAAACTGTGCAATGGGGAGAAGAGTCACTGCCCACACCTACTGTATGTTTTTGATTTGTGGTTACCCTGGATTTCAAGTATGCTGACCTATAACTATACCTACTTGCATTAAACTGATAGTCACGCAAGTGCAAACACATCGTAAATGATCTACATTTTTATATTTCCCTGCCCCACATTTTGATTTTGATGTCCTATTTTATATCTTGATGCTTATCCTTTTTCTGTTAATCACTTTTGCTTATAATCACTATTACAATTTTTTGTTTTTTAAACCTACATTGCTTATTTAAGTGATCTTCAATCATTTTATATATTTGCCTTTCCTATTGTGATTTTCCCTTTCCTATAGATTCTTGCTTTTTCTTTTTTTCTATTTAGAGTAGGGTAGGTTTAATATTGCTGTATGTTTTTAGTTTTTACTTGTCTGAGAAATTTTTTCTCTCTCCTATTCTAAATGATCATCTTGCTGGATAGAGTATTCTAAGTTGCAAATTTTTCTCTTTCAGGAATCTGAATATATCATGCCACTCTCTTCTGGTGTGCAAAGCTTCTACAGAGAAATCAGCTGATAGTCTTATGGGGATTCCCGTGTAACTGTTTTTCTCTTGCTGCCTTTAGAATCCTCTCCTTATCTTTAACTTCTGCTATTTTAATTATGACATGTCTTGGTGTGAGGCTGTTTTGGTTCATCTTGTTTGGGACCCTCTATACTTCCTGTACCTGGATATCTGTTTCTTTCTTTAGGTTGGGGAAGTTTTCAGTCATTATTTCTTCAAATACATTTTTCTCTCTCTTCTTCTGGAATTTCTACTATGCATAGGTTGGCACACTTTATATTATCCCAGAGATCTCATATGATGCTCTCATTTGTTTTCATTTGTCTTTCTGACTGCTTTTCTGACTGGATGAGTTCCATTATTCTATCTTTCAGATGAATTATTTGTTCTGTGTCATTTAATATGCTATGCATTGCTTCTAGATTGGTTTTCACCTTAGCAAGTGAATTGTCTAATTTTGATTGGTTCCTCTTTATAGTTTCTATTTCCTTGTTACAGTGATCTACATTTCTATCAATCTTTCTTAATTCCTTTAGCACTTTTACTAACTCCTTTTTGAACTCAGGGTCTGATAGACTGGAGAATTCTGTTTCGTTATTTGTTCTTTCAGGGGATTTCTCTTGTTCTGTTAGGTGGGAGTAGCTCCTCTCCTTTTTTTTTTTTTTTTTTTTTTTTGCAGTACGCGGGCTTCTTGCTGTTGTGGCCTCTCCCGCTGCGGAGCACAGGCTCTGGACACGCAGGCTCAGCGGCCATGGCTCACGGGCCCAGCCACTCCACGGCATGTGGGACCTTCCCAGATCGGGGCACAAACTCGTGTCCCTTGCATCGGCAGGCGGACTCTCAACCACTGCGCCACCAGGGAAGCCCTGCTTTTTCATTTTACTTAACTTTCTCTGTCTCTATGAATTTAGGGGAAACAGTTATCTACTGTGGTCTTGAAGGGGTGTTTTTATGTGGGAATGTCCCTATGTAGATTGAGTGAGCCCAATCTTTTTGGTGCGAGGGCCAGTTTTGACATGGATGCCAGCCACATCTTTCCTTGGAGTGTGCTGGCTGTTATCCCCTTGACAGAGGGTGTGATTGGTGTTGTGGTGTCCAGAGCCTGTGCAGGATGAGGGGCAGGTCCTCCTCTTTGCTGTCACCACCCTGTCAGGGGCAGGGTCTGTCCCCTAGTTGTTAAAGTAGAAACTCTGAGGGTTGTGTTAGATCAGGCTCTGTTGTCCTTGAGTGTGTGGTCACAGCAAACGTATATGTTGCCCATGCAGTCATCTGAAGTTCTGTCCAGAAACAGCCCAAGGTCATGTCTCTTTCTCTGTGTATTCATCCAAGACCTAGTGGTAGGCTGTGGTATGGAATAGGCTGGGGCTGGGACACAGTGGCTTGCAGGAATCAAGGATGCAGTCCAGTTGATCAGTCATTTACTTTATGATTAATGTTTTTTTTAATCCTGTTGAAGACATCTTGCCTATTATAAGCTGATGGACTTTTCTCCCAAATTTTCTTCCGAAACCCTTACTATTTTAATACTTTATACATTTAGACATACAATCAATCCAGAAGTTACATCTGAGAATAGTACGGGTAGGGATCAAGATTTTTTTTTTCTCCTACATAAAAATCTGGTATAGGTAGGGCTACTTCTGAACTCTATTCTGTTCAGTTGCTTTACTTGTCCATCCTTGGCCAACATCACACTGTCTTAATAATGAGAGCTTCACAATAAACCTTGACTTCTGCTACTATCTGTTCTCCAGCTTGTTATTCTTCTTTAAGATTGTCTTAGCTCTTCTTTGCCTTTCGCATAAAAGTTTTGGAAACAACTTGTCAAATTTGAAGAAAAAAATCCCCCGGTATTCTGATTGTGATTTTGTTGAATTCAATTAAGCTATGTAATCCATGAACACAGTATATCCTCACATTTATTATCTTAAGCTTTACATTAGAATTATTTCTAAGTATTTAATGTATTTTCATGCTACTGTAAATAGTATCACTCTTTAAATTTCATTTTCAATTGAATTGTTGCTATTTATAGAAATAAAATTAAATTTGTAATTTTGTCTTGTATCCAAAAACACTACTAAATTCATTTATTAAATCTGACAGATTGATGATTTTTGAATTTTCAATATACATCGTATTGTTTTCTACAAATAATGATAGTATTATTTCTTCCTTTCCAGTTTTTGTATCTTTATTCATCTTGCTTTGAAGAAAAGTGATTTTACCAGGCATCCATGCTTTATTCCCATTTTCAGGGGGAAAACTCAACATTTCACCATCAAGTACAATGCACATCTAGTGTTTTGTAGATAGTCTATCAAATTAAGGAAGTTTCTTTCTGTTCCTAGTTTCCTGAGACTTTTTATTGTGGTAGGGAGTTAAATTTTACTAATTATTTTCTGATTTCTTGAGATAATCATATAATTTTTCTTCTTTTTATTCTGTCAACATGGTGATTTATGTTAAACACAAATGTTAAACCATCTTTGTTTAATTAAAATATTTTATTTGCTAATAATTAAGTATTTTGAAACTAAGTTCATGAGTAAGATTGCCTATAGTTATCTTTTTTCAAAACTCTGTTCCAAGTTTGCTATCAATATTATGCTGGGCTCAAAAGCAGTTGAGAAGGAATTCCCCATTTTGTACTCTCTGGAACAGAGATGTAAGATTGCTTTTACTTCTTCCTTTTCATGACTGGAAAAGTTCACTATGAAGTCCTCTAGACCTAAGGTTTTCTTTAGTTGGAGTTTTAAAAAATTTCTTTAATGCTGTGTTTTTTTTTTTTTTTTTTTTTAACATCTTTATTGGGGTATAATTGCTTTACAATGGTGTGTTAGTTTCTGATTTATAACAAAGTGAATCAGCTATACATATACATGTGCTCCCATGTGTCTTCCCTCTTGCGTCTCCCTCCCTCCCACTCTCCCCCTCCCACCCCTCCAGGCTGTCCCAAAGCCCCGAGCTAATATCCCTGTGCCTTGCGGCTGCTTCCCCCTAGCTATCTACCTTACTACGTTTGTTAGTATGCATATGTCCATGACTCTCTCTCGCCCTGTCAAAACTCACCCTTCCCCCTCCCCATATCCTTAAGTCCGTTCTCCAGTAGGTCTGCGCCTCTATTCCTGTCCTATCCCTAGGTTCTTCATGACATTTTTTCCCCTTAAATTCCATATATATGTGTTAGCATACGGTATTTGTCTTTGTCTTTCTGACTTACTTCACTCTGTATGACAGACTCTAGGTCTATCCATCTCATTACAAATATCTCAATTTCATTTCTTTTTAAGGCTGAGTAATATTCCATTGTGTATATGTGCCACATCTTCTTTATCCATTCGTCCAATGATGGGCGCTTAGGTTCTTTCCATCTCCGGGCTATTGTAAATAGAGCTGCAATGAACATTTTGGTACATGACTCTTTTTGAATTTTGGTTTTCTCAGGGTATATGCCCAGTAGTGGGATTGCTGGGTCATATGGTAATTCTATTTGTAGTTTTTTAAGGAACCTCCATACTGTTCTCCATAGTGGCTGAACCAATTCACATTCCCACCAGCAGTGCAAGAGTGTCCCCTTTTCTCCACACCCTCTCCAGCATTTATTGTTTCTAGATTTTTTGATGATGGCCATTCTGACTGGTGTGAGATGATATCTCATTGTAGTTTTGATTTGCATTTCTCTAATGATTAATGATGTTGAGCATTCTTTCATGTGTTTGTTGGCATTCTGTATATCTTCTTTGGAGAAATGTCTGTTTAGGTCTTCTGCCCATTTTTGGATGGGGTTGTTTGTGTTTTTGTTATTGAGCTGCATGAGCTGCTTGTAAATTTTGGAGATTAATCCTTTGTCAGTTGCTTCATTTGCAAATGTTTTCTCCCATTCTGAGGGTTGTCTTTTGGTCTTGATTATGGTTTCCTTTGCTGTGCAAAAGCTTTGAAGTTTCATTAGGTCCCATTTGTTTATTTTTGTTTTTATTTCCATTACTCTAGGAGGTGGGTCAGAAAGGATCTTGCTGTGATTTATGTCATAGAGTGTTCTTCCTATGTTTTCCTCTAAGAGTTTGATAGTTTCTGGCCTTACATTTAGGTCTTTAATCCATTTTGAGCTTATTTTTGTGTATGGTGTTAGGGAGTGATCTAATCTCATACTTTTACATGTACCTGTCCAGTTTTCCCAGCACCATTTATTGAAGAGGCTGTCCTTTCTCCACTGTACATTCCTGCCTCCTTTATCAAAGATAAGGTGTCCATATGTGCGTGGGTTTATCTCTGGGCTTTCTATCCTGTTCCACTGATCTATCTTTCTGTTTTTGTGCCAGTACCATACTGTCTTGATTACTGTTGCTTTGTAGTATAGTCTGAAGTCAGGGAGCCTGATTCCTCCAGCTCCTTTTTTCGTTCTCAAGATTGCTTTGGCTATTCGGGGTCTTTTGTGTTTCCATACAAATTGCGAAATTTTTTGTCCTAGTTCTGTGAAAAATGCCAGTGGTAGTTTGATAGGGATTGCATTGAATCTGTAGATTGCTTTGGGTAGTAGAGTCATTTTCACAATGTTGATTCTTCCCATCCAAGAACATGGTATATCTCTCCATCTATTTGTATCATCTTTAATTTCTTTCATCAGTGTCTTATAATTTTCTGCATACAGGTCTTTCGTATCCTTAGGTAGGTTTATTCCTAGATATTTTATTCTTTTTGTTGCAATGGTAAATGGGAGTGTTTTCTTGATTTCACTTTCAGATTTTTCATCATTAGTATATAGGAATGCCAGAGATTTCTGTGCATTAATTTTGTATCCTGCTACTTTACCAAATTCATTGATTAGCTCTAGTAGTTTTCTGGTAGCATCTTTAGGATTCTCTATGTATAGTATCATGTCATCTGCAAACAGTGACAGCTTTACTTCTTCTTTTCCGATGTGGATTCCTTTTATTTCCTTTTCTTCTCTGATTGCTGTGGCTAAAACTTCCAAAACTATGTTGAATAAGAGTGGTGAGAGTGGGCAACCTTGTCTTGTTCCTGATCTTAGTGGAAATGCTTTCAGTTTTTCACCATTGAGGATGATGTTTGCTGTGGGCTTGTCATATATGGCTAATGCTGTGTTTAACCCATATATTCAAATTAGTATCATTTCAACATTTCAATAAAAATTACTGAGATATTTTATTGGTGTGTCACACTAAGTGTTTTGAAATCCAGTGCAAGTTTTACACTTAATAACACATTTCAAGCATTCAATAGCATGACCACTGAAATTCTAGAAAATGTGTTGTTTTTACCCTTTCACATTTAGATCTTTGTCTACCTGAAACTGATTTTTGAGTATAGTGTGAGGTAGGAATCTAGTTTCATTTTTTCCATATGAGTATCCAGTTTGACCCAGAACCAATTTATTGAAAAGACAGTCCTATCCCCCTGTTCTGCTTGTCTTAAATCAAGTGTCCATATATGTGTGAATCTGTTTCTGGACTCTATTCCATGTCATCTATTTATTCATCTACACAATCTTAATTACTGTAATTTTTGTAATAAGTCCTGATATCTGGTAGGGAAATTGTTCCTAACAGTTTTTAAGACAGTCTTAGCTATTCCTGGTCCTTTGCCATTCCATATAAATTACCTGTGAAGTTCCTCAAAAATATCTGTCAGGATTTTGACTGAGATTGCACTGAATTTATATATCAGTTTGAGAAGAGCACTTTCTAAAAAAATAAATTATCTGTTCATCTGATGCCATCATCTAGGTAGGATCTGGACAGGTCCTTGCCTTCTAGACTCTGCTACTTTCCACATTCTGGGGTATAAGCAACTGACTGAGAGGCTCAACCTTCAGAGCTTTGATGAGAACACAATGGAGCCCCCCCTCCCCCATTCTTGCAGGAGAATGTCCCTGCCAAGGCAGAACAAGGGCAGAAAGTCCCTGGCAAGGTTCTAAAATCACAGGATGCAGGAAAAGATGGAGTCTTAGAGGAACCAGACCAAAAAACCTTGAGTCCTCATCTGTCTACAATATGGGCCTTGGGCCCTTGTGTGTGAGTTCCCAGGAGTCACCCATTCTTGCACTCACTCTAACCCAGGGTAGATCAACAGACTTATCCTCCTAGAGATCAGATTAGATGCTTTCCACTTCTCACTCTCCTCTACCTTCTCTGTCACTGGTCTTGCTGTTTGCTTTGTGGTAACAGATGAAGTTTCATAAAGAAGCCAATTACAAATGTAGAGAATTATGCAGGCTGGCTGATCAGGCAGGAAAGGAAAGGAACAAACAGACTCTCTAGAAAAAGGAACTTGTTAAAGGTGTCTCTGGCATCTGAAGAGGACTGATGAGGATGAAGAAAAAATAAAGACAGTAGTAATATAATCAGAAGGCAAAATACAGATAGTAGTAAGATAACCAGGATCTGGTCATAGCTGAAAACACCATCATAGAAAAGAGGTCCTGTAAATAAATGAGCTTACCGTTCAATCTAAATGTTGTTTGGACATCATCTTGAATTCCCTATGTTCACCAGTTCACACTTCTGGGAATCCACCATCCTGGCAATTCTGAACTGTACCAGATCTATCCTACTAGTAGATAAATCATCTCTCAAAGATGTTATCTGTGAATCTCCAGATCTGATTGGGGGTGGCTGGAGTTTTGATTAGGACCAGAGTACAAGGGACTAGGAAGAAGCTAGGAGGAGGAGTAGCGGCAAAGATAAAGGAGTAACAAGAAAGGGGAGCAAGATGAACAGGGCAGCAAGTGGACAGTCTGGAAGGAATAGGGGAAGAGCTAGGAA
Source organism: Phocoena phocoena (assembly GCF_963924675.1). Lineage (NCBI taxonomy): Eukaryota > Metazoa > Chordata > Mammalia > Artiodactyla > Phocoenidae > Phocoena > Phocoena phocoena. The sequence goes on from NC_089223.1 coordinate 126,456,376, forward strand.
CAAAAATCCTTAAGGTAGGGTGGCAGAAAGGGATGACACTCGTCAGAAGAAGGAAACAGGTACAGCATAAAGCTGAAAGAGGTGGACAGTGCTGAGAAGTAGACTGAGGGCTAAAAGATTGAGGAGACAGGGGAGGATGGTGGGTTGGATAACATGAGCAAGAAGGAACAGAAATAGGAAGTGGAGGCAGGGAATGGAATGGAGAAATTAGAGGTAGCTTTCCTGTCATTTTTTCAAATGGCATTTCTCTACTCATCTTGTGAAAACGAGTAACCAGCATAAGCTGAGAGCTACTCCAACAACTATATCTCACACACTATTGCTCACATCACTCCATGTCGGAATGCTCACTGTGAGACGAAGTAAAACAGATCAGGGACTTCCTTGGTGGTCCAGTGGTTAAGAATCTGCCTTCCAATGCAGGGGATGCAGGTTCAATCCCTTAGGGAACTAAGATCCCTCAGTCAGGGAACTAAGATCCCATATGCAGTGAGGCAACTAAGCCCACGTGCTCTAGAACCCCATGCCACAACAAGACAGAAGCCCGTGTGCCGCAATGAAAGATCCCACATGCCGCAACTAAGACCCAACGCAACCAAATAAATAAATAGATATTTTTTAAAAACCAACAGATCAGATTTGTGGTTACCAGAGGTGGGGTCTAAGGGGAGGGAGAAATGGATGAAGGTGGTCAAAAGGTACAGCTTATAAGATCCAGCTAATTAAGATTAACACTGATGTCAGTAGGCCCTTCCTATACAATAAGTCTAGTTACCAACTGTCAACTTACAAAGATATTACATTACTGTTGACTATATTCAACTGTACATTTCACCCTGTGACTCATTTATTTTGTAAATGGAAGTCTAACTTAATTTCCCAAACCTATTTCAAACATATCCCACCGTGCCTCCCTTCTGGCAACCACCTGTTTGTTCCCTGTATCTATGACTCTCCTTCTGTTTTGTTATTTTTGTTTATCTGTTTTGTCTTTTAAGATTCCACATATAAGGGAAATCATACAGTAGTTGTCCTTCTCTGACTTATTTCACTTAGAATAATACCTTCTAGGTCCATCCATATCATCATAAATGGAGAGATTTCAATCTTTTTATGGCTGAGTAATATTCCATTGTACATGTGTACCACATCTTCTTTAACCATTCATCTATTGATGGGCACTTAGGTTGCTTCCATATCTTGGCTATTATAAATAATATGCTGCAATAACAAAGGGATGCATATATCTTTTAGAATTAATGTTTTTGCTTTCTTTGGAAATACCCAGATGTGGAATTGCTGGATTGCATGGTAATTATATTTTCCATTTTTAGAGGAACCTCCATACATTTTCTGTAGTGAATGCACAAATTTGCATTCCCACCAACAGTGTACACGGGTTCCCTTTTTTCCACATCCTAGCCAACAACTGTTATTTCTAGTATTTTTGATAAAAGCCACTCTGACAGGTATGAGGTGATATCTCATGGTTTTGATTTGCATTTTCCTGGTGATTAGGGATGTTGAGTATCTCTTCATGTATCTGTTGGCCATCTATATGTCTTCTTTGAAAAACGTCTATTCAGCTTCTCTACCCATTTTTTTTTTTTTTTTGCGATACGCAGGCCTCTCACCGCTGTGGCCTCTCCCGTTGCGGAGCACAGGCTCCGGACACACAGGCTCAGCGGCCATGGCTCACGGGCCCAGCCGCTCCGCGGCATGTGGGATCTTCCCAGACCGGGGCACGAACCCGTGTCCCCTGCATTGGCAGGCGGACTCTCAACCACTGTGCCACCAGGGAAGCCCTTCTCTACCCATTTTTAATCAGGTTGTTTTTCTGATGTTGAATTGTATGAGTTCTTCATATATTAACCCCTTATCAGATATATAATTGGCAAATATCTTCTCCCACTCAGGAGGCAGCTTTTTCATTTTGTGAATGGTTTCCTTTGTTGTGCAAAAGCTCTTTAGTTTGATGTAGTAACATTTTTCCTTTTGTCTCCCTTGCCTAAGGAGACAGATCCAAAAACATACTGCTAAGAAAGATGTCAACAACAGTACTGACTGTTTTATTCTAGAAATTTTATGGTTTCAGGTCTTACATTTAAGTCATTAATCCATTTTGAACTTTTGTGCATGGTGAGAAGTCATCCAGTCTGATTCTTTTGCATGTAGCTGCCCAGTAATCTTGCTTTCTTTGTCATTCACTATATAAGGTGGGTTAGTTTTTGGACTTTTTATTGTGTTACATTGATCTATGTGTCTGTTTTGTGCTGGTACCATACTGTTTTGATGACTGTAGCTTTGTAATATAGTTTGAAATCAGGGCATGTGATACCTCCAGCTCTGTTCTTCTTTCTCAAGATTATTTTGGCTATTTGGGGTCTTTTGTATTTCCATACAAATTTTAGAGTTATTTGTTCTAGTTCTGTGAAAAATGCCATTGCTATTTTGATAGAGATTGCACTGAATCTGTGGATTGCATTGAATAATATGGTCATTTTACCAATATTAATTCTTCCAATCCATGAACACAGGATATCTTTCCATCTGTTTGTGCTGTCTTCAATTTATTTCATCACTGTCTTATAGCTTTCTATAAGGTCTTTTACCTCCTTAGATTTATTCCTAGGTGTTACGATTTTTTATATACAGTATCATCTCATCTGCAAACAGTGTAAGTTTTATTTCTTCCTTTCCAGTTTGGATTCTTTTTCTTATCTGATTGCTGTGGCTAGAATTCCCAATACTATACTGAATAGAAGTGGTGAGCCTGAGCATCCTTGTCTTGCTACTGATCTTAGAGGAAATGCTTTCAGTGTTTCACACTGAGTACAATATTGGCTGTAGGGTTTTCATATATGGCCTTTACCATGTAGAGGTAAGTTCCCTCTACACACACTTTGTTAATAATTAAAATGAATGAATGTTAAATTACTTCAAAATATTTTTCTGCATTATTGAGATAATCGTATGATTTCTAATCTTCAATTTGTTAATATGGTGTATTTTATTGACTGATTTGCTGATATTGCACCATCCTAGAATCCCTGTGATAAATCTCACTTGATCGTGGTGTATGACACTTTGAATGTATTGTTGAATTTGGCCTGCTAATATTTTGTTGAGAATTTCTGCATCTATGATGTTGGCCTATAATTTTCTTTTATTGTGATGTCTTTGGTTTTAAAATGAGAATGATAATGGCCTCAAAAAATGAATTTAGAAGTGTTTCCACTTTTTGGAATAATTTGAGAACAGTAGGTGTTAAACTGTTCTTATACTGGACTTCCGTTTGCTGAAAGTTATTTTTATTATTATTAATGATTCAATTTCATTACTGTGATACAGTCTGTTCATACTTTCTATTTCTTCCTGATTCAGTCTAGGGAGACTGTACATTTCTAGATATTTATCAGTTTCTTCTAGGTTGTCCATTTTGGTGTATAATTGTCCATAGTAATCTCTTATGATCCTTTGTGTTTCTGTGGTATCGGCTGTAACTTCTCTTTCGTTTCTGATTTTATTTATTTGGATCCTCTCTTTTTTTTCTTGACTTTTCTGGCTAAAGATTTATCAATTTTGTTTGTTTTCAAAGAGTCAGCTCTTAATTTCTTTGATTTTTTTTTTCTTTTTTTTTCATCTCTATGTCATGTATTTCTGCTCTGATCTTTATTCTTTCTTTCCTTTTGCTAATTTGGGCTTTTGTTTGTTCTTCTTTTTCTAGTTTCTTTAGATGGTAGTTTAGGTTGTTTGAGATTTTCTGTTTCCTGATATAGGTTTGTATCACATTAAACCTCCCTCTCAGAACTGCTTTTGCTGCACTGCACAGATTTTGGATCATGGTGCTTCCGATTTCACTGTGTGTCCAGGTATTTTTTGATTGCCTCTTCGATTTCTTCAGTGACTCACTGGTTGTTTAGTGGCACATTGTTCAGCCTCCATGAGTTTGTATTTATGCAATTTTTTTTTACTATTTGACTTCTAATCTCATAATTTTGTGGTTGGAAAACATGCTTGATATGTGAAATGGTTTTTAATATTAAATTCAGTGTTTTAAACAATGAAAGACTACTCAGATTTCTATTGCTTCTTGTGTCAGTTTTATTAAGTTTTGCTTTTCAAGATATTTTATCTATTTCACCTAAATTGTCAAAGATATTAGTGTAAGATTGTTTATAATATCCTCACAATCATTTTTAATGTATGTAACATCTGCAGCAATGTCAAATTTTTCATCTGATCCTTATAATGTGCTTTTTATCTATTCTTTTTCTTTAATCTACCCTGGTAGAGATTTACGGATATTAGTGATTTTTAAATCAACCAACTTATTACCCTTGTTTTTCCCATATTTATATTTATTTTTTTATTTCAATGATTTTTACCTCACTTCTTTCCTCTTTCTTTCTCTGGATTTAATTTCCTCAGCTTTCTCTACCTTTTTCTATCTTTTCTCTTTTTCAAATACATGTAGTAGGTCTATAAACTTCCCTCTAAGCACTACTTTAGCTACATCCTACAAGTTCAGAGAAATATTAAATTTTTTATGTTGATACAATTACTGATTGTTGCTTCATATGTCATAAAAAATAATAGAAGTTTCCTTTGAGGAGATTGGCCAAGATGGTGGGGTAGAAAGACTCTGACCTCACCTCCTCTCATGAGCACACCAAAATCACAACTATCTGCAGAACAACCATTAATGGAAAAAATCAGAACCTACCAGAAAAAGTCTTCCATAAATAAAGACATAAAGAAGGAATGACCACAAAACAGGTAGGAGGGAAGTGCACTCACGATATAATCAAGTCCCATACCCCAGGTGGGCAACTCACAAACTGGAGAATAATTATATTGCAGAGGTTCTCCCACAGGAGTGAGAGTTCTGAGGCTCACGTTGGGCTCCTCAGCCCAGAGATTCCTGAACCAGGAAACGGAACCCCCAGAGCATCTGGCTTTGAAGGACAGGGAGACTTAATTTTGGGGGCCCCACAGGACTGAGGGAAATAGAGACTTCACTCTTAAAGGGTGCACACAAAGTCTCACATGCACCAGGAGCAAGGGAAAAAGGAGTAAGCTGATAGAAGCCAGGGCCAGACAAACTTGGTAGTCTTGGGGAGACTCCTGGAGAGGTGTGGGTGGCTGTGGCTCACCCTGGAGACATAGAAACTGGCAGCAGACATAAGTGGGAGCTATCTACTGCATGGATGCTGCAGTTGGTGGCCACCATCTTGGGATCCTCCTCCCTCAAGCTCATCAGTGCCAAGACCTGACCCCACCCAACAGCCTGCAGGCACCAGTGCTGGGACACCTCAAGTCAAACTACTAATTGGGCAAGGACACAGCCCACCCATCAGCAGACGGGCTGCCTAAAGAATTTCTGAGTGCACAACCACCTCTAGACATGCCTCTAGACATAGCACTGCCCACCAGAGGCCCAAGACCCAACTCCACCCACCAGTGGGCAGGCACCAACTCTGCACTCCAGGAAGCATACGCTAGCCTCACATACCAGAGATGAGACAACAGATGCAAGAAAACCATAGTCCTACAGCATGCATATCTAGCCTGCCCACATCAGGGCAGACCCTACTCTAGGACCAGCCCTGCCCACTAGCAGGCCAATGCAAGCTTCGGTACACCCCAGAGCCCATACCTACTGTGTCAGTATCTGGCTCCCCAAACAGCACTCTGACAGCAGCTCTCGGATCCCTTGGCCCCTCCTTCACCCAGCTATTCCTGCCACTAATCTGGCACTAACCCCAGGACTTGGCTTCAACCACCAGTTGAAGCCTCCAGTAACAGGCTGGAATCTTCTGGACGCTGACACTGCCCACCAGTGAGCCAACACTAACCCCAGGGCTCCCTATGGCTCTGCAGCCAGCCGCCTTGTGACCATGCCCCGCTAACCAGCAGCATCCACACAAGGCAGCACTTGGCAACTAAACAGGCTAGGGGCCAACCACGCCTACCAGACCACCCACATAATGAGCCCAACAAAAAAGAAGGACACACGCAGCCCTAGAATATATAGCTTGTGTGACGAGAGGGGCTGCACTCCTGGTGCACATTGTACGTCTCCTACAGAAGGCCATTCTCCAAGGTCAAGAAATGTAACTAACCTACTATATATATAAAAATAGCAACTTAGGCAAAGTGAGGCGGCAGAATAAGATGTCCCAGATAAAGAACAAGATAGACTCCCAGAAGAAGAAATAACTGAAGTGGAGATAAGCATCTACCTGAGAAAAGGTTGGAGTAATGAGCATAAAGATGATCAAAGTACTTGGGAGAAGAATGGATGCAAAAAGCAAAAAGTTAGAAGTTCGTAAGAAAGAGTTAGAAAATATAAAGAACAATCACACAGAGATGAGGAATACAATAATGGAAACAAAAAATACACTAGAAGGAATCAATAGTAGACTAAATGATTCAAAAGAATGGACCAGTGAGCTGGAAGAAATAGTACGAGAAATCATTACCGCTGAACAGAAAAAAAATGAAAAGAAATAAGGACGGTTTAAGAGACCTCTGGGACAATATCAAGCACACTAATATTTGCATTATAGGGGTGAGAAGGAGCAGAGAGAGATAAAAGTCCTGAGAACATTATTTTAACAAACAATAGGTGAAAACTTCTCTAACCTGGGAAAGAAAATAGTCACCTAAGTCCAGGAAGTGCAGTGAGTCCCATATAGGATGAACCCAAAGAGGAACACACCAAAACACATTGCAATTAAAATAACAAAAGTTAAATATAAAGAAAGCATATTAAAAGCAGCAAGGGAAAAATCAACAAATGACATAAAACAGAATGCCCATAAGGCTGTCAATGATTTTTCAGCAGAAACTCTGCAGGCCAAAAGGGAGTGTCATGATATTAAAAGTGAGGAAAGGGAAAAACCTACAACCAAGAATACTATACCCAGCAAGGCTCTGGATCAGATTTGCTGGATGGATCAAAACCTTTACAGATAAGCAAAAGCTAAAAGAGTTCAACAGCCCCAAACCAGCTTTACAGCAAATGTTAAAGGAACTTCTCAGGTAAAAAAGGAAAGGCCACAACTAGAAACAAGAAAATTACTTAATGGAAAAGCTCACCAGTAAAGGCAAACATATAGTAATGGTAGAAAATCATCCACACACAAACCTAGTAGGGAGGTTAAAAGACAAAAATAATCAAATCATCTGTATCCACAATAAGCAGTTAAGGGATACACAAAATAATTAGATGTAAAATATGATATCAAAACAGTAATTGTGAGGGGAGAAGAGGACCAATGCAGGGTTTTAAAAATGCATTTGAAATTAGAAGATCAGCAACTTTAAACAATCATGTATAAATATGGACTGCTATACAAAAACCTCATGGTAACCAAAAAACCAAAAATCTACAATAGATATACACACAGAAAAGAAAAAGGAATTCAAACATGACACTAAAGATAATCATCAGATCACAACAGAAGAGAACAAAAGAAGAAACGGGGGAAAAAGACCTGGAAAAACATACAGAAAACAATTACCGAAATGGCAGTAAGAACATACATATCAATAACTATGTTAAGTGTAAACGGACTAAATGCTCCAACCAAAAGATACCGTATGGCTGAATGGATACAAAAACAAGACCCTTAAATTATGCTGCCTACAAGAGACTTACTTAAGACCTAGAGACACACACAGACTGAAAGTGAAGGGATCAAAAAGGTACTTCATGCAAACCAAAAGAAAGCCAGAGTAGCAATACTTATAGTAGACAAAAAGACTTTAAAATAAAGACTGTTACAAGAGACAAAGAAGGACACTATATAATGACCAAGAGACCAATCCAAGAAGATATAACAATTGTACATATGTACGTACTCAACATAGAAGCACCTAAACATAAGGCAAATATTAATGGACATAAAAGGAGAAATCAACAGTAACACTAATAGTAGTAGGGGACTTTAACAGTAATACTAATAATAGTATAGATCATCCAGACAGAAAATCAATAAGGAAACACAGGCCTTAAATGACACATTAGACCAGATGGACTTAACTGATATATATAAAGCATTCTACCTGAAAGCAGCAGAATACACATTCTTTTCAAGTGCTTATGGAACATTCTCCAGAATAGATCACATACTAGGCCACAAAACAAGCCTAAGTAAATTTAAGAAAATTGAAGTCATATCAAGCATGTTTTCCAACCACAGTGTTATGAGACTAGAAATCAATTACAGGAAAAAAACCTGCAAAAAATCACAGACACATGGAGGCTAAACAACATACTACTAAACAACCAATTTATGACTAAAGTCAGAAGAAATAAAAAAATACCCATAAACAAGTGAAAATGAAAAGAGAACCATCCAAAATCTATGGGACGCAGCAAAAGCAGTTCTAAGAGGAAAGTTTATAGTGATAGGAGCTTACCTCAGGAAACAAGAGAAATCTCAAATAAACAACCTAACCTTATACCTAAAGCAGCTAGAGAATGAAGAACAAACAAACTCAAAGTTAGTAGAAGGAAAGAAATCATAAAGATCACAGAAATAAATGAAACAGAGACTAAGAAAACAATAGGAAAGATCAATGAAACTTAAAGATGGTTCATTGAAAAGATAAACAAAATTGAAAAATCTTTAGCTAGGCTCATCAAGAAAAAAAGAAAGAGGGCGTAAATCAATAAAATCAGAAAGGAAAGAGAAGTTACAACCAATGCCACAGATATACAAAGTACTGTAAGAGACTACTACAAACAACTATATGCCAATAAAACAGACAACCTAGAAGAAATGCAGAAATTTTTAGAAAGGTACACTCTCCCAAGACTGAGCCAGGATGAAATAGAAAATATGATCAGACCAATTACTAGTAATAATATTGAATCTATACTTTTAAAACTCCTAACAAACAAAAGATCAGAACCAGATGGCTTAGTAGTTGAATTCAACCAAACATGTAGAGAAGAATTAACACCTATCCTTCTCAAACTACTCGAAAAAACTGTAGAGGAAGGAACATTTCAGAACTCATTTTATGAGGCCAGCCTCACCATGATACCGAAACCAAACAAAGATATCAAAAAACCCCCAAAATTACAGGCCAATGTCACTAATGAACATAGATTCAAAAATCCTCAAAGAATAGTAGCAAACTGAATCCAACAATACAGTAAAAGGATCATGCCTCATGATCAAGTGGGATTTATCTCAGGGATGCAAGGATTTTTCAATACGTGCAAGTCAATCAATGAGATACACTCTGTTAACAAATTGAAAAATAAAAACCATATGATCATCCCAGTAAGTGCAGAAAAATCTTTTGACAAAATTCAACACTCATTTATGATAAAAACTCTCCAAAAAGCAGGTGTAGAGGGAACATACCTCAACATAAAAGAAGCCATATATGACAAACGCACAGCTAACATCATACTCAAGAGTGAAAAGCTAAAAGCGTTTCCTCTAAGATCAGCAACAAGACAAGGATGCCCACTCTCACAAAATTTATTCAACACAGTTTTGGACGTCCTAGCCACAGCAATCAGAGACAAAAAAGTATCTAAATCGGAAGGAAAGAGGTAAAACTGCCTACTATACATAGAAAATCCTAAGGACACCACCAGAAAACTACTAGAGCTCATCAACGAATTCAGTAAAGTTGCAGGATGCAAGATTAATATACCGAAATCTGTTGCATTTCTATACACTAACAATGAAATATCAGACTGAGAAATTAAGGAAACAATCCCACTTAACATCGTATCAAAAAGAATAAAACACCTAGGAATAAACCCACCTAAGGAGGCAAAAGACTTGTATTCCATAAAGTGTAAGACACTGATGAAAGAAACTGAAGATGACACAAAGATATATAAATATACTGTGTTCTTGGACTAGAAGAATCAATATTTTTAAAATGGCCATACTACTCAAGGCAATCTACAGATTCAATGCAATCCTTATCAAAATACCACTGGCATTTTTCATAGACCTAAATTTTAAAATATGAAAGGAAACACAAAAGACCCCAAATAGCCAAAACAATCTTGAGACAAAAGGGAGGTGGAGGAATTATGCTTCCTGACTTCAGACTATACTACAAAGTTACAGTAATGAAAGCAGTATGGTACAGGCACAAAAGCAAACATATATATCAATGGAACAGGATAGAAAGCCCAGAAATAAACCCATACACTTAGAGCAGAGGCAGCAAGACTATACAATGGAGAAAAGAGAGTCTTGTCAATAAGTGGTGCTGGGGAAACTGGACAGCTACATATGAAAGAATGAAATTAGAACATTCTCCAACACCATATACAAAAATAAACGCAAAATTGATTAAAGACCTAAATGTAACACTGGAAGCCTAAAACTCCTAGCAGAAAACATAGGCACAACCCTCTCTGACACAAATTCCAGCAATATTTTTTGGATCCTTCTCCTCAGGCAAAGGAAATAAAACCCCAAATAAACAAACAGGACCTAACTAAACTTAAAAGCTTTTGCACAGCAAAGGAAACCATTGACAAAATGAAAAGACAACCTACTTAATGGGAGAAAATATTTCCAAATGATATGACTGATAAGGGATTAATATCCAACATATAAACAGTTCATACAACTCAACATCGAAAAAACAAATAACTTGATTAAAAAGTGGGCAGAAGTAGTGAACAGACATTTTTACAAAGAGGAAAGGCAGATGGCCGACAGGCCCATGAAAAGATGCTCAACATCACTAATCATCAGGGAAATGCAAATCAAAACCACACTGAAATATCACCTCACACCTGTCAGAATGGTTATCATCAAAAAGGACACAACAAATGTTAGCAAGACGTGGAAAAAAGGGGAACCCTAGTACACTGTCGGTGGGAATGTAAATTGTTGCACCCACTATGGAAAACAGTATGAAGGCTTCTCAAAAACTAAAAACACAACTACCATATGACCCAGCAATTCCATTCCTGGGTACATATCTATAAAAAACAAAAACACTAATTTGAAAACATACATGCACCCCAATGTTCATATCATGCATTATTAACAGCTGCCAAGATATGGAAGCAACCTAAATGTCCATCAATAGATGAACTGCTAAAGAAGATGTGGCATAAAATAATATGTGTATATATATACACACATATACATTTATACAATGGAATACTACTCAGCCATGAGTAGTATTCCATTGTATTTCCATGAAAAGAAGGAAATTTTACCATTTGCAGCAATATGAATGGACTTGGAGGCATTATGCAAAGTGAAGTAAGTCAGACAGAGAAAGACAAATACTGTATGATCTCACTTATACGGAATCAGATATACAACAAGCTAGTGAATATAACCTAAAAGAAGCAGACTCACAGATATAAAGAACAAACTAGTGGTTACTAGTGGGGAGAGAGGATGAGGAAGAGGTTATATAGGGGTAGGAGAGTAAGAGGTACAAATTATTAGGTATAAAATAAGCAACAGGGATATACTGTACAACACTGAGAATATAGCCAATATTTATAATAACTATAAATGAAATCAACCTTTAAAAATTGTGAATCACTAAGAATTGTACACCTATAACTTGTATATCAATTATACTTCAATTTAAAAATAATAATAGAGAAATGTCATATAGTTTTACCCAGTTTTCCCCTAATGGTAACATCTTGCAAAACTCTAGACAATACAGTACAATATCACTTCCATAATGATATTAAGTTAAAACACAGAATAGTTCTATAACCCAAAGATCCTTAATGTTGCACTTTTATGGCAACACTCACCCACCTCCTACCCCTCCCCACCACTGAACTCTGACAACCACTAATATGTTCTCCATCTATATAATTTTGTCATTTAAAGAATGTTACATAGGGACTTCCCTGGTGGCGCAGTGGTTAGGGGTCTGCCTGCCAATGCAGGGGACACGGGTTCGAGCTCTGGTCCAAGAAGATCCCACATGCCACGGTGCAACTGGGCTCATGTGCCACAACTGCTGAGCCTGCGCTCTGGAGCCCGCAAGCCACAGCTGCTGAGCCTGTGTGCCACAACTGCTGAGGCCCGCACACTTAGAGCCTGTGCTCTGCAATAAGCGAGGCCACCACAATGAGAGGCCTGCGCACTGCAACAAGGAGTGGCCCCCGCTCGCTGAAACTGGAGAAAGCCTGTGCACAGCAACGGAGACCCAAAGCAGCCAAAAATGAAAAAAAAAAAAAAAAGTTATATAAATGGAACCAATAAAGTATGTAACCTTCTGTGATTGGTCTTTTTTCCACTCAGCATAATTTCCTGGACATTTTTTATGTGTATTAATAATTAATTTCTTTTTAGTGCTGAGTTATATTACATGGTAAGTATGTACCACAGTTTGTTTAACCATTCACCCAATGAAGGACATCTGGGTTGTTTCCCATTTGGGGCTATTATGAACAAAGCTGCTACAAATATTTGTGTATAGGTTTTTGTGTAAATGTAAGTTTATTTAGGTTGTCATGGTTCATTTAGGTTTCTCTATGATGAACTCACAGGAGTACAAATGCTGGGCTGTATGTTTACTTTTTTAAAAGAAACTGCCAAATTTTTTTCAGAGTATCATTTTACATTTTACCAGCAATGTCTCATTGATCCAATTTTTCTGCATACTTTCCAGTATTTGACTTTCCACTATGGCTATGTTTGATTTTAACCATTCTGGAAGGTATGTTGTGAAATCTCATTATCGTTTTAATTTTTTTAATTAACCTAGTAATTAACTGTAGTAGGCTGAATAATGGACACCTAAAAATATTTATGTCGCATTCTCTGAAGCTGTAAATCCTAATGACACATGGCAAAAGTAACTTTGCGGAAGTGATTAAGAATCACAGGAGGAGATTATACAGCTGAACTCCATATAATTACAAGGGTCCTTATGAACAAGGAAGAATTAGAATCAGAAGAAAGGTGAAGACTGAAGCCAAAATACCTATGCTGCTGGCTTTGAGATGAAGGAAAGGGCCACAAGCCAAGGAATGCAAGGAATGCAGCTCTAGAATGGGGAGGAGGAGAGAGTGAAGGACCCATTCTCCCCTATACCCTGCAGAAAGTGGGGAGTGCTGCTGACACTTTCATTTGGGCCCAGTGAGACCCATTTCAAACTTCTGACTTCCAGCAGTATAAGATCACACTTTGTGTTGTTTTAAGTCACTGAGTTAACTTGAGTTAACTGAGGTAACTTGTTAGAACAGCAATAGGAAAGTAAAACTTTAATAATGATAAATATCTTTTCATGTACCTATCTGACATCTGTATTGTCTTAAACAAAAGGACTGTTTATATCTTTTGCCCAATTTCTAACTGTATAGTTGTTTTCTTTTCTATTCTTTTTCCTTCTTTTTTTTCTTAACTTTTGAGCTTTGACAGTTCTATATAATTTCTACAGAGTAGTAATTTGTTGGATATATGGTTTATAATTGTTTTCACCCAGTCTGTAATATGTCTTTCATCCTCTTGGGCACAGCAAAAGTTCTTAATATTGACAAAGTTGAATTTTTCCATTTTTCCTTTTATGGACCATGTTTGTGGTATCAAAAACTGTTTGACTAGCTCTAGATTCCAAAAAATATCTCCAATTATTTTCCCCCAAAATTTTTCAGTTTTACATCTTAAGTTTAAGTCTATGAGATATTTTGAGTGAATTTTTGTATAAAGTGTGAAGTTTTGATTGAAAAGTAAATTTAAAAAGGCAAACAGGCAAGAATCTGAGCCTTATCTTTGTTTTATATATAGTGTCCACAGCTTTTAACTGTACTTAGTAGGAGGTATAGGAATAAGTAGGTCTACTCCATCTTCCTGGAAATGAAAGTTCATCCTACAAGTTTTGCTATGTCAAATGTGGATTAAGCTCAAATATTTTCAAGTTTCATTTATAATTTTCCCTTTGATCAAGAAGTCATTAGAAGTATATTGCTTAATTTCAAAGGAATAGAGGATTTTCTAGTTTATCTTTTTGTTGTTGCTTTATACCTTAATTCCACTGTGGTCAGAAAACAAAATATGAATGATATGAATCCTCTGAAATTTGTTTAGTCTATTTATGAGTCAGCTTACTGTCAATTTTGGTAACTGTTCCATGTGCACTGGAAAAGAGTATGTATTCTATTTTTGTTGAGTCCAATGTTTTTTTTTTTTTTGCGGTACGCGGGCCTCTCACTGTTGTGGCCTCTCCCGTTGCGGAGCACAGGCTCCGGATGCGCAGGCTCAGCGGCCATGGCTCACAGGCCCAGCTGCTCCACAGCATGTGGGATCTTCCCGGACCGGGGCACGAACCCGTGTCCCCTGCATCGGTAGGTGGACTCTCAACCACTGCACCACCAGGGAAGCCCCAATGTTCTTTATATGTCATTTGGATCCAGCTTGTCAAGTATGTTGTTTGTATTTCTTATATTGTTACAAATTTTTTTTTTATTCTCTCTATTGAGAGAGGTGTGTTAAATTCTCCCTTGAAATTCTATATTTGCTTCTTTAAATTAAAAACAGTTTTTGCTTTTATATATTTTGAAGCTATGCAATTGGGTATATATGGATTTACTTCTTTTTAATATGTATGTATGTATGTATTTATTTAGGCTGCACCAGGTCTTAGTTGCAGCACATGGGATCCTCGTTGTGGCATGCCAACTCTTAGTTGCGGCATGCACTCTTAGTTGTGGCATGCAGATGTCTTAGTTGTGGCATGTGGACGCTTAGTTGCAGCGTGCGAACTCTTTAGTTACGGCATGCATGGGGGATCTAGTTCCCCAACCAGGTATTGAACCTGGGCCCCCTGCATTGGGAGTGTGGAGTCTTACCCATTGGACCGCCAGGGAAGTCCCAGTATATATGGATTTAGAATTTATAACTTACTGGTGATTTAACTCCTTCAGCAGATGTCCCTCCTCTTTATCTCAAGCAACATTTCTTACCTAATGCCTACTCTGTCTGATGTTACTAGAGCTATGTCTGCTTTCCATTAGTTAATATTTTCATGGTATAACTTTTTCTATCCTTTTCTTTTAAATCTTTCTGTTGTTGACATAGTTGGGATTTGTGTGCTTATGTTTTACAGAGTTGGAGTATTTAGTTCATTCACATTTAATATAATTACTTTTTATAATATAGTTGAATTAGAATAAGAGTTAGCAAAGTTTTTTGTAAAGGGCCAGACAGTAAGCTTATTAGGTTTTGTGAATAACAAGGTGTCTGTCACAGCTATTCAACCCTGCCCTTGTAGCACAAAAGAGGCCGTAGACAACACATAAACAAATGAGTGTGGCTGTGTTCCAATAAATTTCTGTTTACTAAAACAGATGGCAGGTGAGATTTAGTCAGTGGGATATAGCTTGCTAAGCCCTGAATTAGAAGATGGCTTGAGAGGGTCTCTTAGGAGGGAAAAAAAAGGCTTCAAACCATCAATATCTTGCAGAGACTATGGAGTTTAGATTCACAGGATACCAAAGTATACCAAGTGTGAATTCTAACCTTAAAACTAACAATTACATGACAATTTGTTTTCCAGTTGTAGTGATTATACTGTCACTTATTAAATTAAATCCAAACTGATCAACTTACAGTACATTTCCAGCTGTAATGATTAGATTATCACTTCACACCAATCACACTAACAAAAACAAAATGAGTGACAATGCCACCTGTTGGATGTTTCAAAATTAGCACTCTCATACACCATGAAATGGAATGAAAACTAGTACAATCACCTTGAAGAGCCCTCTTGCAATTTCTAGTAAATCTGAAGATGAGAAAACTCCAATTTTAAGTATTCAACCTAAAAATACTCTCACATCTGTATACGGAGACATGTTCAAGAATGTGTTTAAGCATTACAGCAAGATGAAAAACTTGTACAAAACTTAAATGTCCTTCAACAGGGGAATGGATAAATAAATTGTGGTACAGTTATACGACGGAATGCAGTAGACAGCAGTTACAGTGCATGAACTGGTGATATATGCATCAAATATTTTAAAATAATGTTGAACAAAAAAAGCAAGTTTTGCCAAAGGATGCATATAGTGTATCACTTATATTTAATTTAAAAACCTGCCAAATGATACAACAAAATGATTTCATATATGAGCATATTTAGTAAAATTATTAATGCATGTATAGTACTGAAAACACTTCTGTTCACATGGATCCAGAAGAACTATGAAATGGATTATACTAAAAGAAAGGTAGCCTTCCAGAGAGAACTTGATGAGTTAAGGAATAAATGCATCCAACAGTCTATGTAACTTCAAGGAGTGATTTATTCAATCCAAGACCACTGAAAGATTTATTGTAATTTTTAAAGAATTAATTGAGAGACATTTTAACTTTCAATTTTTCAATAGTTTAAAAGCTTCTTGGGATAACTAAATACAGTCAGCCCTTGAACAACTTGGCGGGTAGAGGTGCTGATCAGCAGCCGAAAATCCACATAACTGCTATCTCTGCCTCAAAAACAAAGGAACTGATAAATGACTCACTCAAGGGTAGGAAGCTGAAACAATCTGGATAGAATCAGGACTCAAATCTTAGTCCTTTGATTCCACATATTGTAATATCTAATCTAACACAAACCTTTGCCCATACTTACCTAATTTAAAGATTTGCAAAATGAAAATACAGGTACTGTAATTTTTGGAAAAAGTCTGCAGCTAAGAGGACCCTCACAGTTCAAAGGTCAACTGTAGTTTAAACTTTAAAAATATTACTTCTCAAATTTCTTAGAAATTTTTATAAAATCAAAATCAACTACCAGTGTTATGACTGATAGTTGAAGATGGCTGACAATTTGCAAAATAATAATTCAAGACTTTATTATCC
Organism: Phocoena phocoena; assembly: GCF_963924675.1. NCBI lineage: Eukaryota > Metazoa > Chordata > Mammalia > Artiodactyla > Phocoenidae > Phocoena > Phocoena phocoena. The sequence continues at coordinate 126,473,223 of NC_089223.1, forward strand.
TCCCACCCATCAATTATGTTTCCTAGTTGTTATTCTTATCACATGTTTCTCTCCACTTTAATCTACCTTATAGATAGCACCATGCCTGTACTATTATTTTATCAAGAGTCTAACACAATGACTTATTTACAATAGATGCACAATAAATTAGTGATAAACAAATAAATGAATTTCTTCCAGATTATTCAGAAAACCATTCTTCTAAAAACTATTTAGTAATCTTCTAGTGCTTATTAAATTAAATCCAAACTATTAAACTAAACCATTCAATGTCCTCTACAATGTGGAAACAACCTACCCCTCCTAATGTGACTTTCAATTACTTCTTCACATATGTGAAAGAATTACACAAACTGAAGTATGTTTTAGTCGCTAAATACAACTCTCACTTTCTCACCTCCTTTGGCTTCTCATCATGCCAATGGGTCCATCTGCAATGCTCTTCACCACCCCCTCTTTTGGCCCCCATTGAAGTTCTTTCGAAATCCTACCTATTTATCAGTGCCCAGCAACTATGCCTCACATCCTTCAGGAAACTTTCCCAGATTTCTCCAACTATATATGATCTCCTTTTTTCTCTTAATACTCATATTTGGTTTCAAAGTTCTTAAGATTCAAATAAGATGCCTTTTACCTAATTATTTAATATTTCTCATCCCATATTTTCATTAGTCTCTAAGTTCCTTTGAAATCGTTATTTTATTTTTCATACCTTTATATTGCTAAAGCCCCTGGCACAGTGCCTTACATAAAGATAGTGCTCAATATATATTGGTTAAAGTGAATTCTGTGAAGACATTGCTCCATAACTATTTTCTAATGATAGTTGCTAAGGAAATACAAATGTAAGAATAGATGACCCAATAATCTAAAGTAATTATAAAAGCTATAAGATTCTGAAAATAAATCAAAACATAAGAAAAATACTTGAAAATAAAAATACAGATTCAGCCATCCCTTCCCACTTGCTAGCAAAACTTCTGGAATAAGAGACTGCATTACTTAGTAACTAGAGACCTAGTGGAAAAAAATCAGGTTGGGAAAATAAGATTGAAATTGACTACAAAGCATTTATAAGACTTTTTATAGTCTCTAAAACAAAATTTAAACAAACTATACTAAAGAAAAGAAACATTTATAGAATTTTATGAATCTTGAAAAACAGATACTGTACAATTAATTTCTATCTATTTTGATCTCAAGATGACTTCCTGAGATGACAGTGATGATATATCACAGAAAGAATGTCAATAATATTTGATTGTAGTCAGGTAAACAAATTTTCTGGACACTTTTCTTCCTCTAATTAACAAAACTACATACTCTCTAAGTACTGTAATTACAGTTCTGAATGTTTAATTTTGTGCCCCTGACTTTAATCATTATCACTGGCTATCAAATAAGTAAATGGCATCCTTTCCTCTACCCTTTGGAAGAAAATAAAGTATAGGTCGATTAGCATTTTGTGAAGGTGTTCTCATACATTTTAGAGGGTTGCAGCAAACACCTACACCTTTCATTCATATCATGAGGAGACTGATTTTCATCATTTATCAATAAAGGTTGATGTACAACCTAAGAAATTGATAGACTTACACTCAGACTCTTTAAAGTACTGAATTATTGATTTTCTATCTTCATCACGGGATGATGCAAAATCAACTCTTCAAGGTTTTACCTGAGTAATTCATCACCTGGAGAGTTTAGAACTGCACTGTCTAACACAATAGCCATAAGCCACATTAGTCTATTCAAATTTAAATTTCATTTTTCAAGTGAAAATTAGATAAAAGACCTGTCAGTTGTGCTAGCCTAATTTCAAGTGCGTAAAAGCCCCATGTGATACTGGCTACCATATTGAACAGTACAGAATTATATATTTCCATGATCACAGGAAGTTCCACTGAACAGCACTGGTCTAGAAAGCTAATAATTTGACTTAAATAGTAAAAGTGGTTTGTTATATTTTATCTATCAAGTGTTATATTTTTAAACTCATGATCAACAGGAGTAGCCCTACTATTCCTTCAATGTAAATTTCCAATAACTATTATTTGATTACAATTGGACCAGCTCTTATATACTATACAAGACATGTCAAATTTCTTCCTGCCTCAGAGACTCTTTTTGGTCCATTCTTTGACTTGTTCTTCACTTTCAGTGCCAACTTGAATGTTAACTGCCTTAGAGAAGGCTTCTCTGACCTTTCTACCAAAAACGGGTCTCAGCCACCACCACACAACATGCACTTTAATCTTTATCTCAGCACCGTTTATTTTGTTCATAGGTTATCACAGTTTTCATTTATTCATTCATTCATATTCTTCCATTGAAGGAGGATCCTTTGTCTTATTCATAGCTCTGTCCCCAGAGCTTACCTAGCACAGTCATGCACTCAAAATTTATTGAATTAACACATTAATGTTTGCTGAATCAGTGAATAAACGTGCACAATGACTGTCTTTCCCCTCCACAACCAACTCATACCTCCACTGCCACACTTTTATATTTATTTCTTCCTTCCTCTTCTTTCTAGTTTATGTTATTTCTTTTCTTTCCTAGCAGACTCTCTCAATTTTTTTTTTAACTTTAATTTTGAGTTCAAGGGGTAACAAGTAGAAAAAGAAGTCCCAAGACACTTTTAGGAGAGCTTTCAGAGAAAATAAACTTATTTTTAATATTCCACCCTGTTCCTCCAGCAAGTACAAAGAGAACAAAAACACTAATCCTACCCTTCAGTACACACATACTAGTGTGGCATAGGTTACAAAGAGGATTTAATTAGCTTGCATGTGAGAAAAGGCAGGGATTTAAGGGGGAATAAAAGTAGGACAAAAGAAATGGGGAAAAAAGGGTTATTTCCCACTCACCTTCTTGAATAAAATATTTTTCTTATCTTTGAATATTTGTCATCCAGTGCCTACTACTACACTCTTAGAAAGCAATGTGACTTGAAATACTTTTTATTTATATAGAAAACACAACATAGTCAAAGAAAGACAACTAAATTTCACAACAACCTGAAGGGATCATTCAAGAAACTAGTTACTTAAAGTATTTTTAGTACATATATACAATGGAATATTACTTAGCCATAAGAAAGAATGAAATAAACCCAATCAAAAAATGGGCAGATGATCTAAATAGACATTTCTCCAAAGAAGACATACAGATGGCCAAAAAGCACATGAAAAGATGCTCAACATCACTAATTATTAGAGAAATGCAAATTAAAACTATACTGAAGCATCACCTCACACCAGTCAGAATGGCCATTATCAAAAAATCTACAAACAATAAATGCTGGAGAGGGTGTGAAGAAAAGGAAACCCTCTTACACTGTTGGTGGGAATGTAAATTGGTACAGCACTATGGATAACAGTATGGAGGTTCCTTAGAAAACTAAAAATAGAGCTACCATATGATCCAGCAATCCCACTCCTGGCGTATATCTGGAGAAAACCATAATTTGAAAAGATGCATGTACCCCAGTGTTCACTGCAGCACTGTTTACAATAGACAGGACATGGAACCAACCTAAATGTCCATCAACAGAGGAATGGATAAAGAAGATATGGTACATATATACAATGGAATATTACTCAGCCATAAAAAAGAACGAAATAATGCCATGTGCAGCAACATGGATGGACCTAGAGATTCTCATACTGGATGATGTAAGTCAGACAAAGAAAGACAAATATCATGTGATATCGCTTATATGTGGAATCTAAAATATGGCACAAATGAACTTATTTACAAAACAAGAAAGAGAGTCACAGATGTAGAAAACAAATTTATGGTTACCAGGGGGGAAAAGGGAGGCAGGGATAAATTGGAAGACTGGGATTGACATATACACACTACTACATATAAAATAGATAACTAATAAGGACCTAGTGTATATAGCACAGGGAAGTCTACTCAATACTCTGTAATGACCTACATGGGAATACAATCTAAAAAAGAGTGGATATATGTATATGTATAACTGATTCACTTTGCTGTACACCAGAAACTAACACAACATTGTAAATCATCTATACTCCAATAAAAATTTTTTTTAAAAAAAGGCAAACAACCCAATTTTTTAAATGGGCAAAATATTTAAACAGGAATGTCAGAAAAGAGAACATCCAAATGGCCAATAAGCATATGAAAATATTCTCAACATCACTATTCATCAGGGAAACGCACAATAATGCCATTATACTAAGTGTTAAAAAAGAAATAACAAGCCCCAAATGAGGTCACCCACCCCCCATCACAGCAAACCAAGCCAGTTTCAACCCCTCCCAGAGATGTGACCTTTAAAACAGTCCAACTGAGGGCTTCTCTGGTGGCGCAGTGGTTGAGAGTCCGCCTGCCGATGTAGGGGACACGGGTTCGTGCCCCGGTCCGGGAAGATCCCACATGCCGCGGAGCGGCTGGGCCCGTGAGCCATGGCCACTGAGCCTGCGCGTCCGGAGCCTGTGCTCCACAACAGCAGAGGCCACAGCAGTGAGAGGCCCGCATACCGCAAAAAAAAAAAAAAAAAAACAGTCCAACTGAAATTTCCTGAGAAAGACCCCTGCAGTTCCAGTCCTGGTAGAAGACCTGGCCTGAAACAATCCTTTCTTTTCATTTACTAATACCTTCTCGCTCCCTCCCTTCCTTCTACCTATAAAAGCCTTCCATTTTGTACAACCCCTCCTAGTGCTGCTGATTCTTAAATTTTTGAATAAAGCCATTAGTTCTTCAAAAAATAAAAAAGAATGAAATAATGCCATTTGCAGCAACATGAATGGACCTAGAGATTATCATACTAAGTGAAGTAAGTCAGACAGAGAAAGACAAATACCATATGATGTCACTTATATGTGGAATCTAAAAAGATGATACAAATGAACTTACTTAAAAAACAGAAACACACTCAGACTTCGAAAACAAACTTATGGTTACAAAAGGGGAAAGGTTGGGGTGGGGGGAGATAAATTAGGAGGTTGGGATTAACAGATATACACTACTATATATAAAATAGATAATCAACAAGGACCTACTATATAGCACAGGGAACTCTACTCAATATTCTGTAATGACCTATATGGGAAGACAATCTGAAGAAGAATGGATATGTGTGTGTGTGTGTGTGTATATATATATATACACACAAAGAATGTATATATGTGTGTATATATATGTATATATAGGAATCACTTTGCTGTATATCTGAAACTAACACAATGTTGCAAATTGACTATACTCCAATATAAAATAAAATAAAAATAAATAAAATGAAGTATCTTTAAAAAGTCACATATAATTATAAGAAGGGAATAAGTTCTTTTTTAAGATGAATTATGAACCAAATATATTAAATATATGAGCTATTCAACACATTGGAAGACTCCAACTTTCTGTTTAAATCCACAGAATTTATGTATCATTAGTTATTATAAAGGTATCCTGTATTTTCCTAAGAAATAATGCTATACAAAAAATCTTAAGGCAATCCACAGAACTTACTTTGATCCAAAAGAAGTCTAAATGATCATTATGTAGTAATAGTACTAAAGAATTTTAACTATCATTTATCATACAGTTTCTAGAGAAAATTATGTTTGAAGTACCAACTTAAAATGTAAGAAATAAATATCAAACTCTTGCAGGTTTGTTTTTTTGATACTGGAAAAAGGTTTCATAAGGTATGTCCACTTAACACAAGAGCTGGCAATTTTATGGTACCTAGTGTGAGAAAGAAGGGACAGTTCACTGGGACTTTATTTTGAAAAACAGAACTAAAAGGCATGAACTGTTTGTATTTCCCAAGCTGATCATGACTTTTTACATCTCCACTTTCACTGTATTTGGCACACAGAGCTCAAATAATGTTGGAAGATATGTAGGTAGGAGGGAAGAAGAGGAAAGATACAGCTGTTTAATTAATCCTACAAATATTTATTGAGTATCTAACAAGAACTGTTCTAGGAACTTGGGAAATGCAGCTGAACAAAAAGGGCAAACAAATTTATGAAGAATTTCTGTTGCTAGTAGCAACGGCTAAAGTTACAGTGACAAGAGATCTGAGCCAGTGCTCCTGGGTCCCATTTACTCTCTGATAATGAATAGTTTAACTCCTACTTCTATGTCTTCCTTTAGTACAAAATAAACAGAAAACAAAAACAAAACAACAACAAAGAAAGAAACTCCTCCTGAGCATTTTATCAGAAACCAGAATAATGCTTCTGGGGTGAAAAATCCCCAAGGATGCACTACATATGACCAAGGATATGGACGTTTCTGCTAGAAAGCAGATTAAACTCGCTTTCATGCTCTCATATCACCTCCCACTCACTAGTGCAAACTACCCAGTGAAAGGCAAGACCCATGAGGACTAGAGTCATGAGACAGCAACATGTTCTGAAGAGATGGTAGACTGCAAAGGAATCAGGCAGTAACAATATATTAACACTAAAAATAAGAAATAGAAATCTAGATTTGACTTATGACTACAAGAATAGTACATGTAAGAGAAGAATGTGTACCGTCAAATAATTAAAGGAGCTATATAATTTCACTGAAGAGTACACTACTAAATAAGGGAAAACTTTTCCCTACTTGATATGTTACCATCAGGCTTTAATTAATTATAATCACAGTACACAATGCAGGGACACTTAAAGGGCTATGGAGAGTCATTATTTTATCTGGTAAAACCATCTTTCATAATCAAGTCAGACACAGATTCCAGGAGATATGATGCAATTCCATGCCCAGAGGTCTTCTCAGGCTTTAAAATCAATCTTTTGTTTGAATCCTCCCTCTTCAGGCATATTCTATATGACATTAAGCAGAAGCAAAAGAACCTAAGAATCTAAGCAAAATTTAGAGGCTACTGGATTATGAAAGATTTTCTATTACCTAGTATCTTAAAAATAACTTCCTTTTAATTTCTTAAAAGCAATTTCAGTTTTAATTACAAGATTTATTTATGCCAAAAGCAAACCAATTCTTTATTGATTCAGTGGATAACTACCACTAACCTAGGAGATATTTTTCTTTTAATATCCTATAACTCAGAGTCCACCAGTAAGTATACCTTATCTGTCAAAAAAAAATTTTTTTAACACAATATTTAAATTAAAAAAATACACCAAGAAAAAAATATTAAAACTATATCATATATTATTTACTGTTTTGAGTTAGTTTATGCTCTGTCATAATTTATAAGAATTCAGAGTTAAAGTTTACAGTTGGATGTATCTTGAGAAATCCATTTAGGATGTTTCAAAAATCTAATGAATTCTCATTTTAGAACTCAGACATTTTAACACTATACATAATACGTAATCTCAAACTCCGGAGGGAAAAACACAATTTCTATGGTCAAAGAATTTACAGTCATTAAATAAAAACAAGTTTTCCTCCTTACAAGAATCAAAGTTGTAAGCAAACTTTTAAAGTGCTATGGGCCACTTCACATGGAATAATCCTAGGTAGCATTTATTCTACATTTGTATTCATGTTGAGATGTTTACAACCAAATTTGTACTTAATTTGTTAGGCCTCAATTTAATTTACATACCTGTATCGATGAATATTTGAAAAAATTTTCCATTTGATACCGTCTAAGAACTTCATTTAGCCTTTGATCTGAAACAAAGAGAAGAACAAATCTGTAGTTAATTGGGTAATGTTCAACTTTTAAAAAGTAGAAATAAAGTAGATATTATTTGATACATCTAATGCAAAACTGCTAGTCGCCACTGTTGTTCAAAATAAAATGAATCATCAATCTCAACACACCATTTTAGAATTTAAAACTAGGCCATTCTATATACCTAAGCCAAATAAGTACTACCAATGGGAAAAAGAACAGCTACAAAGAACTAATTTTTCTGATCCTATAAATTTTAATTCTCAGTCTCTCCTGGTTTGCTCTTCAGGTTACTAAAGTCAAAAAAATATTCTCCACGTTTATGTTTTTATTCCTGCTATTAGAAGTGAAAAGAGTTGGAAAGACAAGGCTAAACCATTCCTGTTTAGAAGTTAAAATCTGCTGGAATTCTCTTCCAGGACAAACCTCCACACAGAGGAGAAACTGCAGGACAAAGTATCCAAATTAAGCAGGAATGGGCAAGAGACAATGGAAAAGAAGGTCCAGAAGAGCTCAGAACTCTCAGCAAGTACAAGGTAATATTTTTATTTGAAGCAAGAAAAGCAACATACAATAGAACATAGCACCCAACAAATATACAAAACTCATTCTTTCAAGATCACATGGAACATTTAAAACTGATCATTTCCTGACAAAAGGGTAAGTCTCTTTTAAATTTTTGAATATTCAAGTGGGATTTATCTCAGGGATGCAAGGATTTTTCAACATTCACAAATCAATCAATGTGATACACCACATTAACAAACTGAAGAATAAAAGCCATATGTTCATCTCAATAGATGCAGAAAAATCTTTTGATAAAATTCAACAATGATTTATGATAAAAACTCTCCAGAAACCAGCCACAGAGGGAACATATCTCAACACAATAAAGGTCATATATGACAAACCCACAGCTAACTTCATCCTCAAAGTATTTCCTCTAAGATCAGGAACAAGACAAGGATGCCCACTTTCACCACTTTTATTCAACATAGTTTTGGAAGTCCTAGCCATGGCAATCAGAGAAGAAAAAGAAATAAAAGGAATACAAATTGGAAAAGAAGAAGTAAAACTGTCACTGTTTGCAGATGACATGATACTATACATAGAGAATCCTAAAGATGCCACCAGAAAACTACTAGAGCTAATCAATGAATTTGGTAAAGTTGCAGGATACAAAATTAATATACAGAAATCTGTCGCATTTCTATACATTAAAAACAAAGTATCAGAAAAAGAAATTACGCAAACAATCCCATTTACCACTGTATCAAAAAGAATAAAATACCCAGGAATAAACCTACCTAAGGGGGCAAAAAACCTGTATTCTAAAAACTATAAGACACTGACGAGAGAAATTGAATACACAAACATATGAAAAGATACTGGGTTCTTGGATCGGAATAATCAATATTGTTAAAATGCCCATACTACTCAAGGCAATCTACAGATTCAATGCAATCCCTATCAAAATACCAATGGCACTTTTCATAGACCTAAAACAAATAATTTTAAAATTTGCATGGAAACACAAATAGCCAAAACAATCTTGAGAAAGAAGAACAGAGGTGGAGGAATCATGCTCCCTGACTTCAGACTATACTACAAAGTTACAGTAACCAAAACAGTATTGTACTGGCACAAAAGCATAGATCAATGGAACAGGATAGAGAGCCCAGAAATAAACTCATACACTTATGGTCAATTAATCTATGACAAAGGAGGCAAGACTATGCAATGGATAAAAGACAGTTTCTTCAATAAGTGGTGCTGGGAAAACTGGACAGCTACATGTAAAAGAAGGAAATTAGAACATCTCTAACACAATATACAAAAATAAACTCAAAATGGTTTAAAGAGCTAAATGTAAGAGTGAAAGCCATAAAACTCCTAGAGGCAAGCAAAGGCAGAACATTCTTTGACATAAATTGCAGCAATATTTTTTGGATCCTTCTCCTCAGGCAAAGGAAATAAAACCAAAAATAAACAAATAGGACCTAACCAAACTTAAAAGCTTTGCACAGCAAAGGAAACCATCAACAAAATGAAAAGACAACCTATTTAATGAAATATTTGCAAATGACATGCCTGATAAGGGAATAATATCCAACATATATAAATAGCTCATACAACTCAACATCAAAAATACAAATAACCTGATTAAAAAGTGGGCATAAGTAGTGAATAGACATTTTTCCAAAGAGGAAATGTGCCAATAGGCACATGAAAAGATGCTCAACATCACTAATTATCAGGGAAATGCAAATCAAAACCACATTGAGATATCACCTCACACCTGTCAGAATGGTTATCATCAAAAAGAACACAAATAACAAATGTTGGCCAGGATGTGGAGAAAAAGGAACACTTGTACACTGTTGGTGGGAATGTAAATTGGTGCAGTCACTGTTAAAAACAGTATGAACGTTTCCCAAAAAACTAAATATTGAACTACTATATGACCCAGCAATTCCACTCCTGGGTATACATCCTATAAAAACAAAATCACTAATTCGAAAAGATACATGCACTCCAATGTTCATAGCATGCATTATTTAAAAAAAATTTTTTATTGGGGTATAATTGATTTACAATGTTGTGTTAGTTTCAGGTGTACATATAGCATGCATTATTAACAATTGCCAAAATATGGAAGCAACCTAAGTGTCCATCAACAGATAAATGGATAAAGAAGACAGAATACAACTCAGCCATAAAATGAAGGAAATTTCCCCATCTGCAGCAACATGGATGGACTTGGAGGGCATTATGCTAAGTGAAATAAGTCAGACACCGAAAGACAAATACTGCATGATATCACTTATATGGGGAATCTAAAAAAATACAACAAACTAGTGAATATAACCTAAAAGAAGCATACTCACAGATATAGAGAACAAACTAGTGGTTACCAGTGGGGAGAGTGAAGAGGGGAGGGCAATATTGGGGTAGGGGAGTAAGAGGTACAATTATTAGGTATAAGCTACAGGGGTATATTGTACAACATGGGAAATACAGCTAATACTTTATAATAATTATAAATAGAGTATAACCTTTAAAAATTGTGAAGCACTAAAAATTGTACACCTGTAACTTATATAACATTGCACAGCAACTATACTTCAATAAAAAAAGAAGAAAAACTAAAACTTAAAATAAATAAATGAGTAAGTCTCAACAACTTTCAAAAGACTGAAGCTGAAGAGGAGAATATACCACTCTAAAATATGCCTCTTTGTCATAAGGATTATTTTAGGCTGGTAATTTTTAAGAAACAGCAGAATAGAAAAAGCTCTGAAAACTGAGTAGAAGTTACCATTTTGTAAAAGACATTTACATTTATAAGGGAAAACTCCATTTGTAAGCATGTCTCCCTCTCTAGACCAGAAAGAGAAAGATGACTCTAAATTTCTAGAAACTCTTTATGAATAGAGAAGGTAATGACTTAAATTTGCTTAACAACTTTACTCCTGTTTACTGTGTTTTTCCTGGTAATTTCTCATCTCTTCTTTTGTCTTTATCTGAAGACGTTATTTAAGATTGTAGCTTGGGCCATTTGAAGGAGTTTTTCTCAGTTTTCCCAGGTCTCTAATGTATACAGAAGATAAATATGTTATTAAACTTGTTTGTTTTTCTCCTATTAGTCTGTCTTTTACTATAGGAGGTCCCAGGCAACAACCTAGAAGGGTAGAGGAAAATTATTTTTGCTCCCCTGCAAAGCCAAAGAGGTCCTATTACCTGATAATACCACAGTTAGGCTAGAATGAAGAACCAAAAACTACAGGAAAAATCTCCATAATGTAAGAAATTACTTTTCAATAACCTATTGGCCTCAGGATGAATTACAAGACAAACTTAAAAGTATTTTGAACTCGATGATAGTGAAAATGCTGTACCTCAAAACTTAAAGAGGAAAAATCCCCTGCACAGCAAAGAAAACTATCAATAAAATGAAAAGGCAACCTACTGAATGGGAGAAAAGAATTGCAAATCATATATCTGAAAAGGGGAACACATCTAAAATAAACAAAGAACTCACACAACTCAATAGCGAAAAAACAAACAACTGGATTAAAAAATGGGCAGAAGACCTGAATAGACATTTTTCCAAAGAAGACATACAGATGGCCAATAGACACATGAAAAGATCCTCATCATTAATCATCAGGAAAACACAAATCAAAACCACAACAAGATATCACCTCATTCCCATTAGAATAGCTATTATCAAAAAGACAAGAAATAACAAGTGTTGGTGAGGATGTGGAGATGGGTACTGTTTGTAGAAATATAAACTGGTGCAACTACTATGAAAAACAGTATGTAGGTTTTGGTTCCTCAAAAAACTAAAAACATAATTCACATGACCCACCAATCCCACTTCTGAGTATTTATCTAAAAAAAATTAAAACACTAATTTGAAAAGATATGCACCCCCATGTTCATTGTAGCATTATTTATAATAGCCAAGATATGGAAACAACCTAAACATCCATTGTTGGATGAGTAGATAAAGAAATTGTGTATATATACAATGGAATATTACTCAGCCAAAAGAAAAGAATGAAATCTTGCCCTTTGTGACAATATGGGTGGACCCTGAGAGCATGATGCTAAGTGAAATAAGTAACAGAGAAAGACAAATACCATATGAAAAGAGAGAAACCAAGGTCACTGACACAGGGAAGCGACTGGTGGTTTCAAGAAGTGGAGGATGGGGGCAGGGAGAGGCAGGGAAAAATGGATGAACTGGTTCTTTTTTTTAAAAAAAAAATAAATTGAATAAATCTTTTAAAAAGAAAAAAGATATGAAACATTCTTGAAAGCAATGAAAGAAAAATAAATCGAGATATATTCCTTGCTCATCACCAAAAGCCACAATATTATTAAAATGTCAATTCTTCTTAAATTGATTTAAAGATCCAGTACAATTCCAATAAAAGCCATTTTGTAGATATGGACAAACTTGTTTTAAACATTGCATTGAGTAGTCTAGACAACACTGATGAAGAAGTTGATGAACTCACACTTCTCAATTTCAAGATTTACTAGAAAGCTAAAATAATCAAGAGAGCATGGTATTTGAAACAAACAGACACAAAGATAAACAGAACAGACAGAGCCCACTAGTACACCTATGAAAATTCAGACAACTTGACGTTGGTCAAAGGAATAAAGGCACATTAATACAGAAAGTACAGACTTTTAGTGTTTAGTCATCGTCAACAAATGATGAGGGTACAAATCGATGACCATAAGAAAACAAAGACACAAACTCTGTACCATAGACATAAATTCATTCAAAATCATTCATTGTCTTAAATACAGAGTACAGAACTATAAAAATTATAGTGGAAAATTTGGGAGAAAATCCACATGAGTTCTAGTATTGATAATTAGTTTTCATATCCAACACAAAAAGCACAATCCATGAAAGAAAAAATATTGATAATGTAGACTTTATTAAATTTAAACTACTTACTCTATGAAGGACAGTGTTCAAAGAATGGAAAGACAAGCCCCTGACTACGAGAATATATTTTCAAAACACATAACTGAAGAAAGATTTGCATGCAAAATACTCAAAGAACTAGAAAAAATCCACAATAAGAAAAACATACCAAATTAAAACAAATATGGCAATATGAGTAGACACCTTACAGAATAATATATACAGGTGGGAAATAAGCATGTATAAGTTGATCAACATTAGGAAATCACTGGAAAACGATAAGCACTGTGCATTGGGGAAAAGCAAATTAAAATAACAATGAAATATACGGAAATATGTATACATATGGCTGATTCACTTTGGTGTGCAACAGAAACTAACACAGTGTTGTGAAGCAATTATACTCCAATAAAGATCTATTTAAAAAAATAACAATGAGATGCCCTACCCATAAAACTAAAATAAAAAATAAAATAAAATATAGGTGGAAATGCAACAAGAATAGCTAACATTTTGCGAAAGAACCGGGGCGGGGGGACTTGTTCTACCAGGTATCAAGATTTATTATAAAACTATAGGCATTTGGACTGCGTGACAGTTATATAAGGATAAACAAAACTGACCAATGGAAGAGAATCCAGGATCCAGAAGTATACCCATGTATATATGAGCACTTGAATTGTGATCAAAGGGGCACTCCAGAGCAGTGAGGGGAGAAGGACAATCTTTTTGTAAGTGGTTCTAGATCAGCTGGATACGCTCATGGAAAAGAACAAAACATCACCCATAAAAATCAATTTTATGTGAAATGAAGATCTAACTGTGAATGCCAAAACAATAAATTCTAAAACAAAACAAAAAGAATGTCTCTATAGCCTTAGGATAGGGAAAGATTTTTTTAATCAAAACACAAATAGCACTAATCATAAAAGAAAAAATGATAAACTGGACTACGTTAAAATTAAGAACTTCTGTTCATCAAAAAGAGACTGTTAAGAGAGTAAAAATGCAAGCCACAAACATGGAGAAGGTATTTCCAACACCTATAACTGACAAAGGGCTTATTTCTAGAATATACAAAGAACTTCTATCAGTTAAAAGGCAGGCAATCCTATAAACACAGTGGTAAAAAGACTTAATTAGTATTTCACAAAAAGGTGCCCAACAAACATAGAAAAGCTGTCAACCTCATTAGACATCAGGAAAATACAAATTAAAATTACAATAAAATAAAGAGCTAAGGCTAAAAGACAAATGCTGGTGACAACGTGGAATAAAGAAAACTCCCATACACTGCTGATGGGAGTGTAAATTAGTAGAATTTTAAACACAAATATAATTCCTAGGAATATACCCAACCAAAATATGTGCACTTGAGCTCCAAGGGCCATGACAAAAAATGTTGGTAACAGCATTATTCTCAATGGCCCCCAAACTGGAAACAACTGCAAGTATCTATCAAAAGAAGAATAGATAAAAGTGATAAATTTATAAACTAGAATATTCTATAGCAATGAAAATGAACATACTACATCTCCATTCAAGAGTATGAATAAATCTCAAAAACATAACATTAAATAAAAGAAGCCAAACACAAGAAGGACGCATGGTTTATGATTCCATTTATATAAATTTCAAACACAGGCAAAACAGTTTTTACAGTGTAAAATTAAAGATATTAGTTATCTTTGATTATCTTTGAGGAGGAGGACATGGGTATGATCACAAGAGGGCTTCTGGGGTGCTAGCAATGTTCTGTTTTTTGACCTGGGTTATGGTTATATGAGTTTTGAGCTTTGTAATAATTCTCTTAGCTTTATATTTGTTTTCTCTATTTTCTGCATGTTACACATTAGCAAATATACATATATATGCACATATATATTAACTATACAAATAAATTTAAAAATATAAAATTACACACACAAAATGTATACATTCTACACTGTTAACTTCAGATAACAGTTTCTTCCTTGAAAGCACACATAATTTGGTGGAGAAATATGACATATATGTGATTCTGATAAAGGAATAAGTAATTATAAAGTATTAATAATTTAAATCATTTTTAACTTTGAGTTTAAAAGGAATTATTCCTTTTTTTATTGTTACCCTCAGAACTTTTAAGAGAGTTACCTGACACATAGCACTAAAATTAGGATCTAGTTTCTGCTTATTACTCTTCTCTCACAGTCTCAAAAGGAGGTTGGAGATAAGGCCAGGGATATAATAATTCCAATACAAACTACTTCTTTTTTTTCCTGATAGGGTTTTAAATAAAAAACACTAAATCTGATGTCTCAGTAAATAAAATAGGTTAAGAAGTCAATTGTGTATTAATGAGAGAAAACAATCTTCATAGACTGACTTTAATCTGGAGCAAATTTTACTATAACTTAAATCTACCATTTCCTTCACTGAACAAGCACTTATCTCATTGTTTAATTTGCATTTTCTGGATTACTGATGAGATTGACATTTTCATATGTTTAGTAGCTCTTCAGGTTTTATTTTTTGTAAATGACCTATCATATTCTTTACCATTTTTCTATTAGTGTGAATGTATTTTTGTTTGTGAAAAATTTTTTAATTGTGAATGGTAATCAACTCTTCATTATATTTATTATAAATATATTCTCCTTTCTTGTGGCTGGGCTAGTCATTATATTGATGATGTTTCTTGTGATATCCAAGTTTTTATTTCTAATATCGTCTATTCATATATATTTTCCTTTCAGTCAAAAATGTTTGTCTCTTTAAGAAATCTTCTATGATCCTGAGATCAAAAAGACACCCTCTTAAAATTTTTTCTGAAAGTTTAAAGAGAATTTATTCCTTCAATCAATCTGGAGATAATTTTTCTACATGGTGTGAGAAAGTATCTTTATTATTTTTTCTTTCCCATTTGGATACCCAATTATCGTAGCACCATTTGTTGAACAGCCTATCCTTTCCCACTGATTCATGTTGCCTGTTCTTTCAGATAACAAATGTCTGGAGATGTATGTGTTTGTTTCTGTGCTAACTGATCTATGTACTTATCAATCTGCCAATATAATATTGATTTAATAACTGGATATTTATAATCAGTCTTAATAGCTGGTAAAATAAAATTTCCCACCTTGATGCTCTTTAAAACTCTTTTGGCTACTCCTAGCTCATCAACATAGATTTTAGAATCATGTTGTCAAATCTAGGTTTGGGATTGCATTGAATCTACCCATTAATTTGCGGGGAAATTGACATGTTTACTATATTGAGTGCTCTAATCCATAAATTTGATATGTTGCTCCATTAATCTAGGTCTTCTCTTATGTACCGAATAATTTTCTAATGCTAACTACCCTTCCATTGGTGGGATGAACCCAGTATGAAGATGATTGTATGTATATTATATATCTACACACACACAAACACACACATGAACTTATATTCATTGATGGATTCAATTTATTAATATTTTATTTAGGATTTTAGTTTCTGTGTACATAAGTAAAACAGGCCTATAATTTTCTTTCATGCAAGTGTCTTTGCTGGGTAGTAAAGAAGACAGACACTGGGTTCAAACTAGACTGCCTGGGTTCAAATCCCAGTCCAATTACTTTTTAGTTATGAGATAACCTTGAAACTGTGGTGGCACTTATCCAGGAGGTTTTTATCTATGGTTATTGAACAGATGGGTATGAGAACTGTAAAATCAAACTCAGGATAAGGTGTTACCAGGCATGTGCTACAGAAAAGCAGGGGCATAATCACATTAAGATTACTTACAAGAGAACAGATGAACCAATGGGAAACTGTTACAGCCTATGTAAGAAAGTAGTAAAAACAAACTGGGAAGGAGTTAAGGAAATGGAAGAAAATGAAGGTTTCAAAGAATAGAGGTCTCAATGAGGTCAAAGAACAGTTATAGTGGGAGTAAGATATTCGTGTTTAAGATTTCAAAAGTAGGGCAAATTGAATAGGACTTCTGCTTATGCTCAAGATAAAGTAAAATGGCCCACTTTCCCACCTGACACACCAAGAAAAAACAAACAAATGAAACAATGGTTTGCCAGGCAAACACACATCATACACTGATAATGACGGACACAAAACAAATGAAGTAAGGCCTGTGATAGTCCCAGCTTACTGACTTGAGCAACATTTCTGGCCACAGAACAAGGAGGGAAAACGCAGGCAGAGATCAGCAAATCCTTTGAGCTAAGGAGATGAAGCTGAGACTCAGTGGAAACCAAGTAAACTAGAGTTGGCAGGACAAACAATAGGAGAGAAAGCTGTACAGAGAGAGAACTCCATATATATAAGATCTGTGAAGGGTCTGTCTTGCATAAACAAAAGAGTACTAACTCTTTATTAAAGCAATTGAGTTTACAGTTTAAAATCTTCCCACAAAGAAAGCTCTAGATCCAGTTGGCTTCACTGGTAAATGCTACCAAACGTTTAAGGAAGAAATAATACCAATTCTACACAAACGTCTTCCAGAAAACTTAAAAGGACAAAGTATTTTTCCAAGTAATTCTGAGGCCAGCATTACTTGATACCAAAACCAGACAAAGACATTAGAAATTTTTTTCTTTTTAAAGGCTTCAAGGGACTTCCCTGGTGGTCCAGTGGGTAAGACTCTGCACTCCCAAGGCAGGGGGCCCAGGTTTAATCCCCGGTTGGGGAACTAAGAGCCCACATGCTGTGGCGCGATAAAAAAAAAATTTTTTTTTAAAAGGTGTTATGTACACAGATGTTAAGATTTTAAATAAACTTTTTAGATAATCAAATTCAACAATATATAAAAAAGATAATACATTAGGACCAAGAAGAGTTTATCTCAAAAAGGCAGGTTTAACATTGAAAAGTAATCTATATAAATCGCCCTGTTAAAAAACTAAAAATGGAAAAAACATCTGTTCATCTCAATAAATGCAGAAAAAGTATTTGGAAAAATAATCCAACACTCATTCTGATAAAAACTCTCAGAAAACTGGGAATAGATATGAACATCCTCAACCTAATAAGAACATCTATGAAAAAACTACAGCTAGTATCATATTTAATTTTGAAAAACAGATGCTTTCTTCCTAAAATCAGCAACAACACAAGGATGTCCACTCCAACCACTTCCGTTCAACAATGTACGCAAGGTTCTAGCCAGCACAATAAAGCAAGAAAATGAAATGAAAGGCATCCAAACTGGAAAGGAAGAAGCAAAACCATCACCATTTACAGATGAAAAGATTGTCAATGCAGAAAATCTGATGAGCTCCATATAAAACCTACTAGAATAAGCGAGCTTTCAAAGATGGTAGGGTAAAACACACACACACACACACACACACACACACACACACACACTCACGCACAAAAAGTATTTCTATATACTAGAAATAGTAATTCAGAAATTGAAAGTAAAAGAATAAAACCATTTACAACAGTATCAAAAACAGCAATACACAGGGATAAATCTGACAAAATATGTGCAATACCTATATACTAAAAATTATAAAATATTACTAAGAAAAAATTAAAGAAGAGCTGTATCAATCAAGACATATATTTTTTCATTTGTCAGAGGACTCAATATCATTAAATGAATTCTACACAAATTGATCAAGAAAGTCAATACAATGCCTATCAAAATACCAGCACTTTTTTTTGTAAAACTTGACAAGCTGATTCTCAAATGTATATAGAAGTGCAAAGGACCTATGATAGTCAAAACAACTGTGAAAAAGAACAAACCTGAAAGGCCAACACTATCTGACTTACTATAAAACTGTAATAATCAAGAGAGTAGGATACTGGTTTCCAGATAATCAACAGAACAGAAATGGATCTACACAAATATATACAATTGATTTTTAACAGACGCAAAGGTAATTTAATGGAGAAAGGACAGTCTTTTTAATTGGGCATCCATATACAAAGAAAGTGAACCTTGACCTTTACCTTACACCCTGTACAAAATTTAACTCAAAATGTTTCATAGATTTGAATGTAAGACCTAAAACTACAAAACTTCTAGAAGACCACATAGAAGATAATCTTTGTAGCCTTGAGTAAGGCAAAGATTTCTTAGATATGACACATCCATAAAAGAACAAATTGAAGAACTGAACTTCATCAAAATTAAAAACTTCTGCTCGGTGAAAGACACTCTTAAGAGAATGAAAAGAAAGAAAGAAAGAAAGAAAAAGAATCCAACCCTACTGGTTATAACACCCACTACAATAATGAATTCTTCACTCCTTAGTTTGACATACAAGTCCCTCTTTTTTGTTTTTTTTTTAAGCAGAGGAAACAATCACTTTTTTTCTTTTTAACATCTTTACTGGAGTACAATTGCTTTACAAAGGTGTGTGAGCTTCTGCTTTATAACAAAGTGAATCAGCTATACATATACATATGTTCACGTATCTCTTCCCTCTTGCATCTCCCTCCCTCCCACCCTCCCCATCCAACCCCTCTAGGTGGTCACAAAGCACTGAGCTGATCTCCCTGTGCTATGCGGCTGCTTCCCACTAGCTATCTATTTTACTTTTGGTAGCGTATATATGTCCATGCCACTCTCTCACTTTGTCACAGCTTACCCTTCCCCCTCCCCATATCCCCAAGTCCATTCTCTAGTAGGTCTGTGTCTTTATTCCTGTCTTTTTTTTTTTTTTTTTTTTTAGATTCCATATATATGTGTGTTAGCATACGGTATTTGTTTCTCTCTTCTTTCTGACTTACTTCACTCTGTATGACAGACTCTAGGTCCATCCACCTCATTGTATATATGTGCCACACCTTCTTTATCCATTCATCGGTTGATGGACACTTAGGTTGCTTCCATGTTCCAGCTATTGTAAATAGAGCTGCAATGAACATTTTGGTACATGACTCTTTTTGAATTATGGTTTTCTCGGGTATATGCCCAGTAGTGGGATTGCTGGGTCATATGGTAGTTCTATTTTTAATTTTTTAAGGTGCCTCCATACTGTTCTCCATAGTGGCTGTATCAATTTACATTACCACCAACAGTGCAAGAGGGTTCCCTTTTCTCCACACCCTCCCCAGCATTTATTGTTTGCAGATTTTTTGATGATGGCCATTCTGACCAGTGTGAGATGATATCTCATGGTAGTTATGATTTGCATTTCTCTAATGATTAATGATGTTCAGCATTCTTTGATGTGTTTGTTGGCATTCTGTATATCTTCTTTGGAGAAATGTCTATTTAGGTCTTCTGCCCATTTTTGGATGGGGTTGTTTGTTTTTTTGATACTGAGCTGCATGAGCTGCTTGCAAACTTTGGAGATTAATCCTTTGTCAGTTGCTTCATTTGCAAATATTTTCTCCCACTCTGAGGGTTGTCTTTTCATCTTGTTTATGGTTTCCTTTGCTGTGCAAAAGCTTTTAAGTTTCATTAGGTCCCACTTGTTTATTTTTGTTTTTATTTCCATTTCTCTAGGAGGTGGGTCATAAAGGATCTTGCTGTGATGTATGTCAGAGTGTTCTGCCTATGTTTTCCTCTAAGAGTTTGATGGTGTCTGGCCTTACATTTAGGTCTTTAATCCATTTTGAGTTTACTTTTGTGTATGGTGTCAGGGAGTGTTCTAATTTCATACTTTTACACGTACCTGTCCAGTTTCCCCAGCACCACTTACAGAAACACAAAGGATCATGAGAGATTACTACAAGCAACTCTATGCCAATAAAATGGACAACCTGAAAGAAATGGACAAATTCTTAGAAATGCACAACCTTCTGAGACTGAACTGGGAAGAAAGGGAAAATATGAACAGACCAATCACAAGCACTGAAATTGAAACTGTGATTTAAAATCTTCCATCAACAAAAGCCCAGGACCAGATGGCTTCACAGGCGAATTCTATCAAACATTCAGAGAACAGCTAACACCTATCTCAAACTCTTCCAAAATATAGCAGAGGGAGGAACACTCCCAAACTCATTCTACGAGGCCACCATCACCCTGATACCAAAACCAGACAAGATGTCACAGAGAAAGAAAACTACAGGCCAATGTCACTGATGAACCATAGATGAAAAAATCCTCAACAAAATACTAGCAAACAGAATTCAACAGCACATTGAAAGGATCATACACCATGATCAAGTGGGCTTTATCCCAAGAATGCAAGGATTCTTCAATATACGCAAATCAATCAATGTGATATACCATATTAACAAATGGAAGGAGAAAAACCATATGATCATCTCCATAGATGCAGAGAAAGCTTTTGACAAAATTCAACACCCATTCATGATTAAAACCCTCCAGAAAGTAGGCATAGAGGGAACTTTCCTCAACAAAATAAAGGTTTCAATGTGCTGAAAACGTAATCGTCCTCAATGGTGAAAAACTGAAACCATTTCCACTAAGATCAGGAACAAGACAAGGGTGCCCACTCTCACCACTATTACTCAACATAGTTTTGGAAGTTTTAGCCACAGTAATCAGAGAAGAAAAGGAAATAAAAGGAATACAAATTGGAAAAGAAGTAAAGTTGTCACTGTTTGTAGATGACATGATACTATACATAGAGAATCCTAAAGATGCTACCAGAAAACTACTAGAGCTAATCAATGAATTTGGTAAAGTAGCAGGATAAAAAATAAATGCACAGAAATTTCTAGCATTCCTATACACTCATGATGAAAAATCTGAAAGTGAAATTAAGAAAACACTCCCATTTACCATTGCAACAAAAAGAATAAAGTATCTAGGAATAAACCTACCTAAGGAGACAAAGACCTGTATGCAGAAAATTGTAAGACACTGATGAAAGATATTAAAGTTGATACAAATAGATGGTGAGATATACCATTTTCTTGGATTGGAAGAATCAACATTGTGAAAATGACTATACTACACAAAGCAATCTACAGATTCAGTGCAATCCCTATGAAACTATCACTGGCATTTTTCACAGAACTAGAACAAAAAATTTCACAATTTGTATGGAAACACAAAAGACCCCGAATAGCCAAAGCAATCTTGAGAAAGAAAAACGGAGCTGGAGGAATCAGGATCCCTGACTTCAGGCTATACTACAAAGCTACAGTAATCAAGACAGTATGGTACTGGCACAAAAACAGAAAGATAGATCAATGGAACAGGATAGAGAGCCCAGAGATAACCCCACACACTATGGTCACCTTATCTGTGATAAAGGAGGCAGGAATATACAGTGGAGAAAGGACAGCTGCTTTAATAAGTGGTGCTGGGAAAACTGGACAGGTACATGTAAAAGTATGAGATTAGATCACTCCCTAACACCATACAGAAAAATAAGCTCAAAATGGATTAAAGACCTAAATATAAGGCCAGAAACTAACAAACTCTTAGAGGAAAACATAGGCAGAACACTCTATGACATAAATCACAGCAAGATCCTTTCTGACCCACCTCCTAGAGAAATGGAAATAAAAACAAAAATAAACAAATGGGACCTAATGAAACTTCAAAGCTTTTGCACAGCAAAGGAAACCATAAACAAGACCAAAAGACCACCCTCAGAATGGGAGAAAATATTTGCAAATGAAGCAACTGACAAAGGATTAATTTCCAAAATTTACAAGCAGCTCTGGTAGCTCAATATGAAAAAAACAAACAACCCAATCCAAAAATGGGCAGAAGACCTAAATAGACACTCCTCCAAAGAAGATATACAGACTGCCAACAAACATATGAAAGAATGCTCAACATCATTAATCATTAGAGAAATGCAAATCAAAACTACAATGAGATATCATCTCACACTGGTCAGAATGGCCATCATCAAAAAATCTAGAAACAATAAATGCTGGAGAGGGTGTGGAGAAAAGGGAAAACTCCTGTACTGCTGGTGGGAATGTGAATTGGTACAGCCACCATGGAGAACAGTATGGAGGTTCCTTAAAAAAACTACAAATAGAACTACCATATGACCCAGCAATCCCACTACTGGGCACATACCCGAGAAAACCATAATTCAAAAAGAGTCATGTACCACAATGTTCACTGCAGCTCTATTTCCAATAGCCAGGAGATGGAAACAACCTAAGTGCCCATCATCAGATGAATGGATAAAGAAGATGTAGCACATATATACAATGGAATATTACTCAGCCATAAAAAGAAATGAAACTGAGCTATTTGTAATGAGGTGGATATATCCAGAGTCTGTCATACAGAGTGAAGTAAGTCAGAAAGAGAAAGACAAATACTGTATGCTAACACATATATATGGAATTTAAGAAAAAAAATGTCATGAAGAACCTAGGGGTAACACAGGAATAAAGACACAGACCTACTGGAGAACGGACTTGAGGATATGGGGAGGGGGAAGGGTGAGCTGTGACAAAGCGAGAGAGTGGCATGGACATATATACACTACAAAATGTAAGGTAGATAGCTAGGGGGAAGCAGCCGCATAGCACAGGGATATCAGCTCGGTGATTTGTGACTGCCTGGAGGGGTGGGATAGGGAGGGTGGGAGGGAGGAAGATGCAAGAGGGAAGAGATATGGGAACATATGTATATGTATAACTGATTCACTTTGTTATAAAGCAGAAACTAACACACCATTGTAAAGCAATTATACCCCAACAAAGATGTTAAAAAAAAAAAAAAGACAGTATGGTACTGGCACAAAAACAGAAATATAGATCAATAGACCAGGATAGAAAGCCCAGAGATAAACCCAGGCACATATGGTCACCTTATCTTTGACAAAGGAGGCAAGAATATACAAGTCCCTTTTTGAACAGGTCCTTAAGGACTATCATGTCTCCCTTATCAGATGGAGGTAGAAGAATGGTGTACAGCAAATATGCTAGGACAAATGAAAGGAGGCCAAAATCAACAGAAGGCAATGAAGATAAGGTCAGAGGTAAGTGGGAAAAGGGCAAGCTTTCTACATTTACCTGAACTGGTGTTCAGCTGGTCAACTAATGGGGTCACCCACCAGCTATACCTGGTATGTGAGGTCCAGTTATAGGAAAAAAGGGGAGGTTCACAGACGTGTAACACTCATTCTCATCTCTTCATGCAAACCCTACCATTCCATGCTCCAATTTCCTGAATAAGTAGTTATTTCAAGCCTCTGAGCCTTTGCTTCTTCTGCTCCCTCTGTCTGAGGATTCCCTTCTTCCATGCCCTTGTCTTCTGGTGAACTCATTTTTCAAGAAATAATTTACTATGCTTCTATCGTTCTCTCTGGTATTTGGACTTCAGTTTTATTTAAGAATTGTTGCTGGTGAATTCCTCTAAAACTCATAGTTTATGAGTGCCTCGGGAACTCTCCCCACCCCAACCAAACTACTCAACACTAATTCTTGTCCCACACCACTCAGATGGTGGCCAGCTAGTCCTCCTTATGGGATAAGGGATATTCCCACTTCAAACCTAAGAAACAATGCTAATGTTATAGTATCATTATAATGTCATTAATGATTTTAGGTAATATAAACTGTGCACTTAAAATGTGCTAGACACCATGCTAAGTGCTTTATTTGCATCATCTCATTTAATCCTCACAACAACCCCATGAGGGCTATTGTGCTATTATACCCATTTTACAAATGAAAAAATTGAGGTATAGTGAAGCTAAGTAACTTGCCCAAGGTCAAAGACCTAGAAAGAGAGCTAAAAGATGAGCCCAGACAGACTGAATCCAGAGGCTGAGTTCTCAACCACTCGTCTATGATGCTTCCAAAATGGAATGTACCACTTTTTTCCTACTTTCTCCATTGCTCAAGCAAGCCAAAAACCTGAGTTGCCCTGTACCTCTTTCTTCCAAATCCCTTCATCTCCAATCTCACTGAACCTATCTTAGTTCACTTCTTACCTGGATAATGACAACAATTGCCTAACTGCACTCTGCTATAATGCATGTTCCTCATAACAGCCAACTGGGCTTTTCAAATAAATCACAATCTGATCAGGTTACTCCCAACTGAACTCCTTTCAGTGATTCCTATAACCTGTGCAATGGTCCAAACTCCTGAACACACAGCAAACAAGGTCCTTTACTATCTAGCCAAATTCTTTCCTTTCAGCTCCATTTGCCATTTCCCTATATACATCATATTCCATTCAAACCAACCTTCTTAAAAGTTTCTAACAAAGCATATTGCTAATCCCTTCAATGTTGTAAATATTGTTCTACTCGACTACACAGTTCTTTATCTAGTAATGTTTATATTACTGCTTCAAGTTTCAGCCCAAATGGCACCTTCCTTGACCACAGTAAATTATAACCGTGTAAGAGTTAATCTTTGTTTAGCACTATGTCAGATACTATTCTAAATCCTATTCATATTTTAACGGTCATTTAATCATTTGAACAATGATTCAAATGATTTCCTCATTCAAGTGAGGAAATTGAGGCAAAAGAGTTGTCAGTTGCTGCCACTTCAGTGTATTTATGGAATTTATATACTTCTCTCCTCAAATTAAATTCTTGAGGGTAGAACAGTCTTCCTTATCTTTGTAATAGCTATGCTGGTATAGCGCCTGGCACATAATAGAAACAGGAGGAGCTCAATGAACATCTTTTGAACAAATGGCCAGAGCTGTCTCTCTAGGTTCTAACTGCAGACTTGGAAACTCTTCCTGGCCATTAGCCCTCTAATTTCTCCAGAGCATGCGAGGAGCATAACAAAAACGCATGTAGCAGAGTCCCACATAAGCTTAAGGAACCTAACAGTATTTACTAAACGGTTCTGCTGAAATGTATACATATCTTCATATATACCATCAAGCTTTTTCTGCAGCTACCTTCTTTTAAGTTTTTACAAATTTCCATGCACCCAACAGGCATTCAGAAAATGCTAGTCAACGATGACGACATTAAACATTACATATAAGAATTCTAGATAAAGGAATGTGGAGCTTACTCTGATCTCGCAGAAAGTCGATTTCTGTGGCCATTTGGATACAATTTGTTTGACGCTTTCACCACCTTTACTTTTCCTAAAAAGGCACAAAGCTCGCTGTGCGGGAAAACAAATCTAAAGCAACGCTTCGGAGGTTGTCTACCAGTTGAGCGGTGTAATCAGCATCCTACTCACGTGGCGTCAACAGCCCCGCCGCACCTCCTTCTCCCGAGTCCCAGCCGAGTCCCTCGCTCAAGCGAGACACAAGATTTCAGGTTTGCTGGGGACCCGCCAGGTGAATTCTGTCCCACGTTCACCCGAATCCCAGCCAGGTGGGACCAGTGTTGTACAGGCGTCCCGCGGGTCACTCGGCGCCGTGTTGGGCCACTCAGGAGAGCGCCGAGAGAGCTGGCGGGCAGCCGGGTGGCGGCGTCCTTGGAGGAGCGGGGAGCGACTGCAGGACTGCCGAGAAGCCCGGGCCAAGCAGCGGAAGTCCACTCGGCCCGCCCTGCGACTTTGAAACCGGTGCCCCAGACCGCTCCTTGGAGACGGTGACGCCGCCTGCGTCATCACGCAGACGTCTGCGTTTACGTCATCGCGCTTCCTGGACTTCTCTCACGCTATTGGTTGTCTGTCAAGCGATGGGCGGAGCTGTGGAAACCTGGATGACAGCCGGCTGAGCCACCTGTGTGGCGGCGGATAAGCTGCTGGGCCCGTGTCCTAGGATGGCTGGGCCCAGCGGCTTTTTTTGTTTTTTTCTTTTATTCCTTTTTAAAAAAGAAAACCTCAAAAATGTAAACATAGGGCATTAACTACATATTTTAAATGCCCCCGTATCTTTGTTACCTAACACTTCCGGACTGGGAGAACTCGCTGGCCAGAGCGGATGGTTGGAAAGCACGTAGGTTTCTGCGTCTGCGGTCTGAACCCAGACTGGCGTCTTCAGAGTCTACCTCCAAAGCTGGAGGATTCTGGGTATGAATTTGGTAATCCCCAGGAACCAAGTACGTGGGTCTTTGAAGAAAGGACACAGCTGTTGTTTAGATAGTTAACCGCGTGGCAATAAGACATGTAGTTAGAAGTACTCCAAAGATCCTGCAAATTCAGCAGTTATTTCTTTAGAGATAACTTTGATCCCTCAAAAAAAGATGGAAAGACAAATTCACATTTTTTGCAAGAAATAATGAGGTAAAACTTTACATTTGTATATCGATTACAATCCCCATCTTTAAAAAATGATTATGTCTGGATTTAAAGCTCATCATTATTTTCAAAAGTTAACATTAGAGGAAATTTCAATCCCAGCAATCAGAACGTTAACTTGAAGCCAGCCACCAGTTTTAGTGCTTTTTAATCAAATATGTGTTTTTATGGGTTGAGGTAAAGTTTCTAAATAGACATGTAGAAGTAGTCGATTTAGCTTTCTTTTTAACAGTTTAAGAAGTTTTTGTTGTTTGTACTCATAGTGTTATATAAACAAAGTAATGTTAGCAGAATGTATTAAGAAATTTTTTAAATGCGTCCAGCTGTATCCAGTTAGGTATTCGAAGTCCTGTTACAGGTCTTCTCCATACTCACTATTAAGAGAATGAGATAGACCTTCCCCTAAAGACTGGTTGTTACATATGGAGGCACATCTAATAACTATAAAAACTTTAATTTAGCTTTGAGTTAGTGAAGATTGAACTTGATCTGGTTTTTAGTGGCCATGAAGTTAACACAAAAACTTGTTGGAAGAAAAAATTGAAAGTGGAAACTCCAACTCTTTTTCGAAGTCAGTGTGTGGCTTTTACTTCAGGAATGTCTCTCTGACTCCCCCAACGACTTGTTTGTATCTTCCCCTACATTTGAACCTTGCATACTGTCATAGGGTGATTTAACTTGGCACCAAAGAAGTAGTCATAAACTTAACTCTACATTTACACTAGAAGTTGATAAGATATTAGTATGGGTGAAAGCAAACAGTACTTTCTGGATGTAAATGATGAGGTGGTCTTCACACTGCAAAAATTAAATATCCGAAATTGGAGTTTTTATCTCTGTACTTGAATTATTTGGCCTAGATGGTCAAGGTCAATACAAACTATATAGTTTTTGAGTTTTGAGGTGTGGTGGTTTGTTTCTTGGTGGCTTTTTTTTTTTTTTGGTTACAAGATATTTACTGGTTGAATTTTAATGAAGTACTTTCAAAATAATTTTCATCTGTAAGAAACAAAGTTGCTATGATTTCACTTATCTTTATCTACTCTAGTGTTCTTCCTTCTTAAAGCTTCCCTTCTGTTCTCTACCCACTTACCACAAGGTAGGTGCTTCCTTTGTACTTACTTCGTGCTTCTTTCTGCAGTGTCTATCATATTGTTTTGTAGTTTGACTCCAGGCTCCATCATAGCACCTGGAACACAATGAGCACTTAATAAGTATCTGATGAAGGAATTAATTTAAAGAATGTGTGTGCATAGGAAGTATCTATTACCATAATTGAGTACAAGGAATGAGAAGGAGAGAAAAGTACTTAGTATGTATTTAACCATTATCTAGTCACTAATTCATGTTTTTTATATTGATATATTTCTGCAATAAGGAAAGCCCTAAAAATTAATAGATTTCACTAATATTAATTTATGCAGTAAATTGACATTGAGTACCAAGTACTGTGGGGAAAGCATCATGAAGAATACAAAGTTAGAAGTTTAAGCTAGGATCAAAACTTCTTTATAACATTGTCTGATATTATTAAATCCCATAAAAAGTGATTTTTTAAAAAACTCTTAATAGTTATGTTTATTTGACCAACCAAGAGAAGGATGGCCTAGAAATTCAATCTCTCTTTTTAAGCTTATATTTTTATTATTATAATTATTGTAGTAAAAAATACATAACATGAAATCTACTCTTAATTTTTAAAGTGTCAGGCACAGTATTGTTAACTCTATGCACATTGCTGTACAGCAGATCTCTAGAACGGTTTCATCTTGCGTGACTAAAACTCTGTACCTATGGAACAACAACTCCCCATTTCCCTCTCCCACCAAAAGTGATTTTTATAAAACAAAAATAATCATTCTGTTAAAACAAACACAAAAGTTGTTTTTCCCCCAAGAAAGTTTTTTAAAGTATGTTATAAGCAGAATATATTTAGGCTGAACCATGTGAAATTGTTGATTTTTTCCAAAATTTCATATGGCTTAGCTTAATATTTTAACTGAAAATATCTGAATAATGGCAACACCCCAGTGTAATATCTGCTCTTGCAGATGGGGAGAAAATTACAGTAACTTTACTTAAACCTGTAGAATATGCCTGCTCTTCTCAGAGTAGCTGTGACGCTCAGGTGTAGTGACTCCTTGCTGAATTAAACCCATAGATCCTATTAAAGTTTTGGTAACTCTCAGCAACTAGGACACAGAGCAATTCTATTTGGAAGCATTGTAATTCTTTAAATTATTACTTTTTGTGAGAAGTTTAATACTTTATACATGATTTAGTTATTAATTTATTATCCTATAAAGAAACAATAATTTCACATTGCCTTGGGTGAAAGAGACAATAAGAAAATAGGCTAAGTGGTGCTGGGAAAACTGGACAGGTACATGTAAAAGAATGAAGAACACTGCCTAACACCATACACAAAAATAAACTCCAAATGGATTAAAGACCTAAATTTAAGACCAGACACTATAAAATTCTTAGAGGGAAACATAGGAGAAACACCCTTTGACATAAACCACAGCAAGATCTTTTTTGACCCACCTCCTAGAGTAATGGAAATAAAAACAAAAATAAACAAATGGGACGTAATTAAACTTAAAAGCTTTTGCACAGCAAAGGAAACCATAAATAGGACCAAAAACCAACCCTCAGAATGGGAGAAAATATTTGCAAATGAAACAACAGACAAAGGATTAATCTCCAAAATATATAAACAGCTCATGGAGCTCAATATCAAAAAAAGCAAACAATCCAATTAAGAAATGGGCAGAAGACCTAAATGGACATTTCACCAAGGAAGACATACAGATGGCCAAGAGGCACATGAAAAGATGCTCAACATCACTAATTATTAGAGAAATGCAAAACAAAAGTACCATGAGGTCTCACCTCATGCTGGCCAGAATGGCCATTATCAAAAAATCTAGAAATAATAAATGCTGAAAAGGGTGTGGCGAAAAGGGAACCCTCCTACACTTTTGGTAGGAATGTAAATTGATAAAACCACTATGGAAAACAGTATGGAGTTCCCTTAAAAAAGTAAAAATAGAACTACCATATGACCCAGCAATCCCACTACTGGGCATATACCCTGAGAAAATCATAATTCAAAAAGAGACATGTACTACAATGTTCATTGCAGCACTATTTACAATAGGACATGGAACCAACTGAAATGTCCATCGACAGCTGAATGGATAAAGAAGATATGGTACATACATACAATGGACTATTACTCAGCCATAAAAAGAAACAAAATTGAGTTATTGGTAGTGAGGTGGGTGGACCTAGAGTCTGTCATACAGCAAGAGAAAAACAAATACCATATGCTAACACATATATATGGAATCTTAAAAAAAAAAAATGGTACTGATGAACCTAGTTGCAGGGCAGGAATAAAGATGTAGACATAGAGAATGAACTTGAGGACACGGGATGGGAGGGGGAAGCTGGGGCAAAATGAGAGTAGCATGGACATATACACACGACCAAGTGTAAAATAGATAGCTAGTGGAAAGCAGCCGCATAGCACAGGGAGATCAGCTCCATGCTTTGCGATGACCTAGAGGGGTGGGATAGGGAGGATGGTAGGGAGGCTCAGGAGGGAGGGGATATGGGGACATATGTATGCATATGGCTGATTCACTTTGGTGTACAACAGAAACTAACACAGTATTGTGAAGCAATTATACTCCAATAAAGATCTATTTAAAAAAGAAAATAGGCTGATAGATGCCGAAACTGCTGGGATAGTTAAGACTGAAGCAACCAGAACCATATCTCTAGAGCACTTAACCATATTCCATGATCTCAAGGGTCAGACTATCCTGTCTGAGAGTCTAGTTTTCTATAAGAAAACCACCTCAGAAACAGGTAATTTTAATGATTTGAACAGATAAATGTTTTCTTTAGGCAAACCTATATACTTTAATAATAATAATCTTTTTTTAGTACTTACTATGCCCTAGGCACTGTTCTAAATACTTTATATGTATATTAACTCATTTAATCCTCACAGAACCTTGTAAGGTAGTTGCTATTTTTAAATCCCTTTTACAATAACTTGCTGATGATCGCAGTTGGAAAGTGCCTGAATTTCGATTTGAACCCAGGCAGTCTGGTGCCAATGTTAGAATCGTTGACCACTATGTTTATACCTCCCAATAGGATAATATAATTTGCAGCTAGGATAATATTATTTACAGCTAGTGTAATATAATTTACAATTTTTGCTTATATAGCCAGTTAGCCTTTAGTTACATTAAGTGAATTATTGCCGGACGTGTTCTATTGTAATCTTATGATTTATAGTTGATTTTTAAATTGTGCAACAATTTTAAATATTGCTGAGTTACCCTTCCTTCTTCCTCTAGAAAACCGCTCAAACTTCTGTGGAACGATTAAAAGTCTTCAGACTTTTAAGTCTTCAGACTTTAAGGACCAGCGGTGGTCCTTCAACAGGTCTCTGTGCTTCAGTCCGCCAAGTCCCTCCCCTAGAGCGTGCGGGCAGCGGGGCGGAGCCGCAGGTCCTTTGACCTCGGCCGCAGGGAGCGAGCGAGTGTTGGCCCGAGAAGAGACTCCTGGTCTGTGTTCCCTTCTTGTCAATGCTTTCTCCACTCTGTCGTTCCTCCCACCTTCTCCTAGTCTTGTTGGCTTTTTCTCTTGCAACTTATTTTTCAGCTGCTTCTGGCGGCACAGTTTCCTCCCACTTTCGGGCTAACTTCCTCCTTTCTCCGTTTCTCTCTTAAATGGACGCGGGAGACGGGGAGTGGGGGCGGGGAAGATGCAAACTGAAAAAAAATCTTTTTTGTAGAAAACTGAAAACAAACGTTCGTGAATAGAATATTTGGAAATTATCCTCACAAAACGTTCAGTTGAGAGGACGTATTTTCCATAACTTCCTTCTTTTAACCTTTGTGGATTTTTTTTTTTGCTCTCTAGGCTCTTAATGCTCCGGGGTTCCGTCTCCTTTTTCTTCCTTCATTTCCTTTCAAAGGTCTTCCCATAGTACAAGTAAAGCATGAAAATAATTATTTTCGACTTTTTTTGATGAAAGAATAATTTGAAGAATAGAAGTTAAAATGTGGAAAAGTACAGATTAATAATAAACATCTTTTTAAGAAAGTTTACACAGCCAACATAAAAATTGTATAATAGAATGGTGTTCACCTTGAATGAATATATTCTTTTAATAATATTTCTAATATTCATTCTGACTTTTTAGAAATGTTCAGCATATATAACATAAGGGAGAAAAGAGGTCATCACTATAATGTTTGAGAGATCCAGCTTAAAATTAGACTTTAAAACATTTTTAATAATTTATTTTTGAATAAATGCATGTCTATCATAGTATAAGATTCAAATAGATTTAAAAAAAACGGATACAGTTGAAAGTAAATCTTGCTTCCTCAGCTTTCTCAGGCAGATAATCCTCTCCAAAGAGGCAACCACTGCTACACTGGTTTCTTGTATATGCTTCCTGAGATAGTATATGCATTCACAAGCATATATGCAAATAGTCTTCCTTTTTATTAAGTAAATGTGTACTTTTTGCACCTTGCTTTTTTCACCTAATATATTTTAGTTGTATATATAGAGCTGCCTCACTCGTTTTAACTGCTGTGTGGTATTTCCTTGTAAGATATAGCAGTTTATTTACTAGTTCTCTACTGATAGGTATTTAAGTTGCTTACAATATTTTGTTATTCTAAACAATATTACAGTAGATATCTTTATAACTTAGGTCTTTTTGAATATATACAGGTGTAATAACTCCTAGAACTAGAATTGTTGAGTCAGAGGTCATTTGCATTTTTTATTTTGATAGATATTGAGGGATTGCTCTTGACAGAGTCTGTGCCAATTATGCCCCAACAGCAATATATTGATTGTTTCTCAGCGTCCTCATTATCACAGCATTTTATCAAACTTTCTGATTCTTGACAATCTAAGGGAAAAATAGTAATTTATTGTTTAATTTGCATTTCTATCATTATTAATGAAACTGAACATTTTGCATTTTCTTTCTGTGAGCTGGCTATTCATATCTTTACCCATTTTTTTGTTGGGATGGTTTTTTCATTATTGATTTCTAGGAGCCCTTTAAACATTAAAGAATTTAGTTATTTGTCTGAACTATGAGTTGCAGGTATTTTTTCCCAAACTGTCTTTGATTTTGTAATGGGTTTTTTTTTGGTGGAGGAAGGCAGATTTTTGCTTTTCTTAAAAAATGTTTATATAGCCAAATGTATCAGTGTTTGTTTGTTTTTTAATGTCTTCTGGGTTTGGGATTATATCTTAAAAGGCTTTTTCTGCTCTAAGATCACCTTTTAAAAACAACCTCCCGATTTTTACTTTCTTGATTTTATTTGGTTTGATTTTTATGTTTATATCTTTGATTCATTTAAAGCTTAGTTTGGTGTAGCAGGATCCAACTTATTAAATTGGAGTGCAAAATGAACCAACTGCTAATGGATCTGGTCGGTTAGGACATGAGTCCTGGTTGATTAGCTACGTGAGAATCATCCTCAACTCCCCACAGACTTTCTTACACTTTATTTCTCCAGCACCTGCTATGGTGCCCGAAACAGAGTGAGTAGCTAATAAACCTTTGATAAACTAATTTGAAAGGAAATTTCTAGATATGATGTCTTATCTTAGTTATTTGCCATTGTTCTAGTATGTAGTGTTGAAAGAGATAGTGATACCACTAACAGTTGATTTCTCCTGCATAAAATCTTAGAATCATGAAATTTTAGATCCAGAGACTAGAACAGTTATTCACTCCACAAATAAATAATAAGTTCCTGTTACTTACAGGCATTCTAGCTAGGGATGCGGAGAAATAAAACAAGTACAATATGTCATGTAATGTAAGTGCTGTGAATCAAAACAGCAGTGTATGGGCAATAGAGAGTGGCAGGGAATGGAATGCTGCATGGATGCCCACTAGCCCAGGTTGTAAAAGACATTAATAAACGAATTGTCTCTACTTCATATGAGCACGTGTGCAAACAATGAAAATTGAAAGGTGGTGGGGGTAAAGCCTCCACAATCCTATGTGTCCCAAGGGAGCTGAAAATCAATTGCCTCTGTCTGGGTCCATGTTATCTTTAGATTAGATTGTAAACTAGTGAGCAGTCCTATAATTTTTAGGTTGATTTTGTTATATTATGCATGCTTAGATTGACGTGAGTGTTCTTTAAGCAAATTAATAAATTTGTTGTTCTGATAAGAAACTAAGGTCATTTTATGCAAAAAGCCAAAATTATATTCTACCCTTGGGCATGTCAGCCATGGCACTCTTCCCTACTAGTGGAAGTCTAGCTGATATTTCTTGCAGTAATTTCCAGGCAATATTCAAAGAAATCTTAGAAAAGGCAGAAAGAACCAGTAGAAAGACTCAGGTTTTCAGTACCTTGTACTGCCAACAAGAGTAGCTCTGCTTTTATCATTTATCTCTTCTTATCTTCCAGTTAGATTACATTTTGAAGTAATTTGAAGTCGTACTCTGACATGACCCATCATGTGTGCATGGAAATGACAGGCCATTTTTAGGAGCACATCACTGCATATGGTTTAATTCCATTTAGACATAGAGATGATGGCCTAAAAGAACTGGGAGTTGAAAATTCCATGGTGGAAGCCCACTGATATAGGATAGGGATCCCTTTAATGTGTGCAGCATTTTTCTGTGGATATGCTGGTTGCATGGAGAATTAGTGAATCAACCAAAACTTCCTAGTCGCTGAGCTATATTTTCCCAGGATTGTCAAGAATTGTCAAGCCCTAAGTTAGGAGCATAGCATCTTGGTGCCAGAATCAGATTTAATCAGCATTTCTAACATCTTGATTTATTCTTATTTCTTCTTGTATGCTGCAAGAGGGTAATTACGTACCAAAATTTGTAGTAGAGGGTGATATATTTGTTTTGCAGAATGTGCCTTGATATTTCAACTAAAGAAAATAAATTTATTATTGAGGTATTTTATTCCAGGCAAATCAGGACTCAATGCCACATAAGTCAGAATCAGTTTATACAGTCTTATCACGCACTGAGCTTACTTCAGTGTTGGAGAATATAAATTGCTGGACGTATCCTCTTCTGAAATGCCGTTAGTTGCAATACCAGAACTATTTTTTAATTTTAGAAGTTATCTATTAAAATTTCTTAGCATATAGTGAAAACTGAGAAAAGCTACATACTTTACAAAAAGGTTTTTGGAGATCTTGGATTCTGTATGTGACACAGAACTTACGTATTTGGATCTCCCAGTGCTGGGCACATAGTAGGTATTCAGTACATATTTGTTGAAATAAATTTATTGAAGTATAATTTTATGAAGCCATCACATTGTATACCTTAAATATCTATAATTTTTGTCAATTATACGTCAATAAACCTAAAAAAAATGTTAAGAAATAAATTTATTCAAAATGTAAAACTTTATTACTTGCAATAAAAATCACATGAAGCAAGGAAATGCATTCAGTGACTTCAGGTAAGCGAAATTAGTCTGGAAATACCATCATTTACAATCAAGGTTATCTTTTGGACAAGACGTAAGGACCTAGTATAATTTAGGGGAATCCATCATTCCCAAAATAAGGTTTTCATCTGTTTGCAGATTTCTGAAATGTCTTCATCTGGGAAAGCATGGCTGACATTGGTTCAGTTTCTTGATTTATTAGCTATTTGACCTTGGACAAGTCTGTTTCTTTGTTTGTAATGAGGATAATAATAGTTCCTCTACAAGTTTTTGTGAAATTAAATGAGATAATGTTTATAAAGTGTTTGATCCATAGTGTTCAACAAAACATAATTTTATTAATATAATACTATGTCCTTCCATTTAATCCTTAGAGTAACAATTTAAAATGCAAATACTGCTTGCATCAGATGTACTTAGTCTATTTCATAGTTTAAATGATAGCAGATTTTGTTCCCATATTTCAATTGGAGAAAAGGGATTAACTGAGCAAATGGTCATTTAACACTTGAAATATCAAAAATTAAAAAGGCTAGGGAAAACCATACCCTGAGACTAGGGAAGACAATATTAAACTCTGCCTGCCTTCAAATGGTTGAAGACCCCTCCACTCCCACCCCAAAAAGAAAAGTTTTAGCCAAAAGAACAGGTGCTAACAGCAATGCTTGCACTCATTTATAGAGATTTTGGGAAATCAAATTGAATTTTACTATAAAGATCTTGATTCCCAGGGGATCCAGTAATTCATCTGCACATTTTACAATAAGACAAAGGATGGCATATAAACTCATAGTGCTTAGAGTTGTTAAATACATGAACAGTTTGCAGTGGATTTAATTACAGTTCTTGAAAACTATTTTGATACACTCTTTAGTAGGTAACTCGAGGTGGATCTAGACTTAAAGTCTTAAAGCTTTTAGGATCCAACTACCTATTTTATAATAGAACTCCATGTCCATGATTTGCCATAACACAAATGGCCTTTTGACTCTCAGAACCTTGTTCTTGTCACTCTGCTGCCTTCCTACCTTTGAAATTTGGCTTTGAAATTTTCATTTCATTTCTTTCTAAAGGAAACATTTGTAAATTGTTAAAGAGGTTTTTTTTTTTTTATTTTTTTTCCCATTAGCGTCTTCAAATGGATTTTAAAATTGAACACACTTGGGATGGTTTTCCAGTGAAGCATGAGCCAGTGTTTGTCAGGCTGAATCCAGGTGATAGAGGAGTGATGATGGAAGTCAGCGCTCCATTTTTCAATGATCCTCCAGCCCCACTAGGAGAACCAGGAAAGCCTTTCAATGAACTGTGGGATTATGAAGGTAAGTGGAAGTCCTGTATTTTATTGCAGACATAAATCTTTTTATAATAACCTTTCATAGAACTATTATTTTATCTTGCTGTAAGGAAGTGAGTGCTTCTGAGCAACTGACATGTGCAGTTTCTGATATTTCCTACCGATCTCGCACTCTTTTGACTTTTTCCCGTTACCTATGTGACTTCGACTATATAACTAGAACAGTGAAAAATGGCAATTACAAATCCAGATTTTTTTAATTGCTGCTATATTTCCTTCCTTTACTCCTGTTACCTATTCTGAGTTCAGCATTTGTTTTGTTCTTAAGTATCTTCAAATTGCCACTTTAACCTTATAAACCTTCTTTATGGAAGCTTCGGGGTGTTTCACTTATTATGAAAACACCATTAACTTAAACATGAAATGTAGTTTTTATTTCATACTGGCAAGTAATCTCACACATTAAGTGAGAGCTAAAAGACCGGCCATGAAATTCCAGTTTCAGGTTTGCTGTATGATCACCTTCTAATGAATCCTAATTAAGCCACCAAACTTATCTTTCTTAAATAATCTTTATGATGCCATTTCCTAGATTACAAATCATTCCTGTCCCTAAGATAAGGTTCAAACCCTTCCCATAAGCTTCCAGGGTACTCCTGAATCAAGCTATCAAATTAAACCAAAAGTTCTTGAATTCCAAAAGGCTAATAGTCTCATTCGTGCATATTCTCACTCATGTACCTTTTCTCAGTCGAGTCCCCCTGCCTCTAATGCACATTGTTCAAGGTCTAATTCAGGTTTCATTTCTTCAAAGAAACCTTTGATGACTCTCCTAGTCCATACTAACATCTACCTTCTCTGTACCATCTATATAGTATGCATT
The DNA here is from genome assembly GCF_963924675.1 of Phocoena phocoena. Taxonomy (NCBI): domain Eukaryota; kingdom Metazoa; phylum Chordata; class Mammalia; order Artiodactyla; family Phocoenidae; genus Phocoena; species Phocoena phocoena. The sequence goes on from NC_089223.1 coordinate 126,511,050, forward strand.
TTGCCAGTGTTAATCTATCATATGTTAAACATATGTTGTCTTTTATTGTTATAGAACTTGTATATACCAGCTTCCTTTTGGTGTACACACTAATGTGAGTTATCTACTGGAGGTACTATAGACACCAAACCCAACAAGTCCTAAACTCAACGCATCCACTTCTCTCATAAACTTGCTTCTTTCACTAATTGCCCAATCTCAATCAATCGCACTATAATACATCGAATCACCAAATGTAGAAATGTGAGATCTTTCCAAGATATCCTTCTCTCTCACTCTCCATATTTGGATTTATTTGTTAAGTCCTGTCAGTTTCACCTCCTAAATGTTTCTCTCATTTATTATCTCTTCTTTATCCTACCATCCTTGCCATAGGTAAAAGACTTTAAAAGGAACAGTAAGACTCTGAGTTGTGGATAGGGCTATATCTATATCTTAGATATTTTATTATTATAAAAATAACACATGGAAAACTAGAAACAACCTAAATGTCTATCAATAAAGAATTATGTGAATAAATCATAACATTCTATAGAAGAATACTATGCAGTAATTAAAAAGAATTAGGTATCTATATGCTGTACAGTTGTGTGTGTGTGTGTGTGTGTGTGTGTGTGTGTGTGTGAAAAAAGCAAGTTGTAATCAGAAAATGATTCCATATATATTTTTTTAATCTATGCAGGTAAAATAGATTATGGAAGGACAGAAGAAGTCTGATAGGTTTTAGAGCAAAGTGGGAAGAAAAGGACTTTGACTTTTTACTTAGATATATGTTTATGTTCTTTTAATAATTTAAAAGAAATGTGTCATTTTTATAATTATACAGTTTTTTAAATAAACATGCTCAGAAAATTTCAGGAAATTATAAAGAAAAATCACCCAACCTGTATTCCACCTGTCAGAGATAACCAACCATAACATTCTTGTGCATGTTTTGCAGGCATCTAGGCACAGGCATATGTGCACATTTTTGTTTCATGTGCATTTGGTTATTGCTCTGCAGCCTACTTACCAAATATCATGGATATCTTCCTATATCAAAAAATATTTAACTGTATATTTTATTTTAATGACTGCATTATATTCTATCACATGGAATACACAGATTCCATAATTTATTTAACAGGTCTCCTATATAATAGGATATTTATTTATATAACAGGAGATAACAATTTAGACCATTTCTTTTTGAGTAATACTGTACTTTGATGAATAGCATCTTACTTCTTTTTCAGTTGTGTGATTATTTCCTTAGGATAAATTCCTAGAAGAAGATAACTAGCTCAGAGTCTGTGTGATATGTTCATTTCTTTACAACCTCACCAGCACTAGGCTTCATTGATATTTTTATTTTATGGTAATCTGATATGGGGGAAAAATGATTTATTTTCTATGTATTTTTTTCTTCCAGGCAATGTCTATTTATTTTATTTTCCCCTTTTCCTAGTGGTGATATAGCTTTAATTAAAAATAATGCATTAATTCACTTTATATTCTAAAGGTATAAACAAATTATTTATTGTTGAAGCAAAATTAAGTTTCTCAATATGTCATATCTCTGTTTTCAAAAGTTGTGGAAGCATTTTTCTTGAATGACATAACTGAACAGTATTTAGAAGTTGAACTTTGTCCGTAAGTATAAAATATTTCTTCTAACTCACTACTACATATTTTGAATACATTATTTTCTAATTATATATCATGGATATAGTAAAAGCTCACTAATTCTAGTTAACTAGTCAGAATGCTAATTTGAATTAATCTGAATTATGTATAATTCCTTATTTTCAAGTAAATGTATAATGTAGAATATATAAGGTTTTAAAAATATTATGTTGATACTATTTTCAATTCACTAATGTAGTTGGTTTTCTAATAAATTTGAATGTGTTTTTGCAAAATGAAAAATTAGTATAAAACTCTTTCATTATTTACTCTGTAAATTTGCATTGTTATATATTAGCTATTTAGAAATAAAGAGAGGCATATTCATTATTTACTCTAAATTTGCATTATTATATATTCGCTATTTAGAAATAAAGGGAGGCGTATAGGTATAACGAAGTGAACTACTTTATGAAAATGTTTCTTTTAGGGGATTCTTTTAATAACTAGATTAAACTTTAATTTTATATATTACATAATTATGTATTCATGTATTCCTTCCTTTATTTATCATTCATTTACTGAGTGTATACTATGTCACTTTATGTTCAGTGCCAAGGATAAAAACTAAATCACACATGGCTTTTCCTAGACTTATGAAAAATATTAACCTTGGACTCTTTTTGTACAAATTTAACTTGTCCTTGGGAACTCCACCTGGTTGGCAGTTTTTTTCCTGTAGAAGTCAAAAAGTAAATCTATACCTACCTGTTATCTAAATTATAAGAAATTTTAAGTTAATATTTAGTAATGAAAAATTTCTTTATAATTCCATTACTCATTTAAAATGACATTTAAATACTTCTCAGCATCTGTTATCTAGTAGCCTTTGTCCTTTTGTAGACTGAGCAGAGTCCCAAACAATTGATTTCAATGAGATTTTAGATATCATTTTCTTTTCCCTTATTTTGATTTCTTGCTAATGCTAGTGTGGAAAATATAGCTGTTCACAATTATATTTTTCAGAAGAGTAATTATATATCTTTGTTACCCTTCAACTAATATGCCAAAATCTTTTATTGAAAAATATGATTAATTCTCATAAACTGTAATGTGAGGTAAGAAAATTTCACCATACACATGAGGAAGCTAAGGCAAATAGGTTTACAACTTGTCTAGAAGATAGTCAAGAACTTGAATCTGCTAGAATTCTAAAGTTACATCCTTAGTTTAAATTTTTAGATGATAATATCAGTTTATTTTTATAAAGTGATGACTTAGCATAAGATACATCAGATAATTAGATTATCTTTTGTTAGGAAATTATTCAATAACCATAATGTATAAAATTAATAAATTCTAAAAGTTTGTTTTTAGATACATCAGGACAGTTAATAATCAAGAATCATGGTTTTGCTTCAGGCAATCAACTCCTGTGACAGTTAACCTCTAGGAAAGCAACTTGAATATGTTTGTTTGAAATTTTAAGAACTTTTATTGTTCTTAGGGTATTCTTAAGGTTGCATAATAACAATAAAAGGAAGCAGGGAACTTTTAAATGGAAAAGAATACTTGTTTTCTGTTAGACTAGTTTCTTGAAGGAAATCCTTCCTGAAAAGCTCCCAACAGACCATCTGTGTCAAAATGTTTAGATATAGTCTTTTCCAGAGACCGTAAATTTGCTTCATGTAACTATTTGAAATCCTTTGATTCTTACTGACATGGATAATCCCAACTATGCCCTCTTATTAGAATTCTCTTTTGGGAGTATGTTGTGCTTCTCCTTGAAGATGTGACATCAGTATCAGAACTAATGGTTGAAAGCAGGAAAACACAGCAGGCAGATAGGTCGAGGACAGTTGTATGAGAAAATAGTTACAAATTAAAGTCTTCAACCTGTTAAGTAGTTTTAGACAATCTGTATTTTTATCTTCCATCTTCGTAATGAGCTTCAAGACAGTTTTCTTATAGAAATAACCTTTAATATGTTTGTTGGATTTTGACCTGGAAATTGGTGCCAGCTTCCCTTAGGATACTTTCATTTTTGAAACGAGTTTTATTATGAACTCCAGATACCCCGCCCCCTTTGCATACTTTGGAGCATCTAACCAATTGAAGTATTTCATATAGTTTCCTATTTAAAGAATATAAAAAGGAGTCTGAACACGTGTAGCTTTATGCATTTGACGGCAATTGCCTGGAAAGTGTTAAACTCAAAGAAGCCATTTTTAAGTAACTGAACACGCTGGCTGTCCCTGTAATTACCCAATATTCATATTGCATCTTTTAATTATTTGGAAATTTAGTTACAAGCATACACATGGCAGATATGAAGGATAGTGAAGATAATAATGTTTATTTCAAACACTCATGAAGAATTTTAATTTTGACAGCCATGGACAGCATTTGGTGCTTTTACTCTCTGGAAAAAGAAATGTATGGAAAGTAAGTAAATAAAAATATAAGACAAAATCCTTAAGTGTATAAGATAGATTTTTTAATGTTAATATATACATATTTAAATATTATTATAAATATGAATTTACCTTTTGTGTTTCACATGTTGTTTCTGTAGCAAGAACTTGATCTATCATTCAAAGCGTCCAGAGGAGAGACAAAATGGGAAGGTAGAGCTTATCTTCCTTGGAGTTATTTTCCACCAAATGTGACAAAATTCAATTCATTTGCAATTCATGGATCAAAAGATAAAAGAAGCTATGAAGCTCTTTACCCTGTACTTCCACATGAGCTGCGGCAAGGACAAAAACCTGATTTGTAAGTAGAAAATAAATGTAAATATGTCCCAACTATAACAGTTTTTAAAAATTAATTCTTGGTAGAGTAGTAGTAACATGTTTTCGTCAAAGAAGACACGTGTAAAAGCACCAAGTAGAGTTCTATGTGTCCTGATGGTCTTCAGTGAGTATCTGGCAGACTGACTTTGGACAGTCTCTCTCACTGCTGTCAGTAGAGCACTTAGATTTCCATGGCAGTGTGAGAAAAGTCTTGCTTAGTGAGTATTACTACAACTGGCATAGAAGTGTGGTTGTAAGTTTATTTATGATCCCTTTCAGAGCGAAACGGCCAGAGGCGTCTGTTTTTCCTGGTGTGAGCAAAGGGTTTTGCAAAGAGCAAATCCTTTCCCCTTGCTGCTTGAGAATCTGACATTAAGTCAACTCTCTAGTTCTCTTCTCCTGGTAACCTCATAAGGATAAAAATGTCAGCTCTATTTCTAGGCAGCATAGATGGAGACAGCACAGCTTTGGGATTTCCCTTTAACAGTAATGTTCTCTGTGGGGACCCTGGAAGCTATACCTAGGGAGTTATTGCAAGAAATACTGTCTCCTGTTGGACAGCGGGCATACAAGCCAGGAGATCTCCTATGCTTTCCCATTTTGAGTCTGATCTCTTTGCACCTGAAGCTGTCACTTAAGGAGAATGTAGCCCTGGCCAGCCTTCATGGACTGCTGCAAACACTACCAGCTCAGGGAGGAAAGCCAGCCTCTGTCCTGGGGCAAGCTGAGATTCCCGCACTATAGCTATAGCGCGTACTCAAGTGGCCAACATAGTCTGTGAGTCTGCGTGTTTAGAAAAGCCTAACAGAGACATCGTAGTGGGCTTTGTACTCTGGTACACAGATTTCGCTGCCTTTTCACCCTTGGAAAGTGCTGCACTGTTCTCCTTCTCCCTTGCCCTTCCTGTCGTGCTCTTACTCTGCTGTGCTTGACTCTTTATCTCTTCTAGCTTATTCCTTTATTCTGCCAGATGCATTTTTCCCTTTTCCCCTTGCTTTTCTAGGAAAGCCTCTTTCTCCCTTTCTTTCTCTTATCCTTCACTGTCGTTTTCTTAACTGCTTAATCTGGGTTGACTAAAACTGGCCCCGCCTGGCCAGATGGACAGAGTAGGACAGGAATCTAGATGTAACTCACCCAGGGCTCACATATCAAGATGGCATGTTTCTCTGGCTCTTCACAAGCTAGTGTATTCCTGTATTCAGGCTTCCTACGTATAGGTTATCGGAGGCTTACTCTAGGTAAAAGTATGATTATGCCATTGGCTAGGGCAGAATGATTTCCTACAGAGCAGGGTTCCATTGCAGCATGTTAGCTAACCTTTCTCTCATTAAACCACAATAGAAAGCTTCCTAATGGTTAAATGGTTTTCCTAGAAAGAAAAGAACTAGAATTAACCCTCTTTTACATAAACCTGCCTTGCTTTGGCAAAGGAGTCTGTTCTTTGATCTGTTGAGCTGAAACCTTTAAAAAAACAGTTATTTACATAACTGATACAAATCATCAAAGTTTGAATATGAAAACATCTGTAAGAGTATAATATGATTTGTTTAAGGCTAGATGGAATGAGTCAGGTTTTCAGGGTTGGTTTTTATTTCTCCCTTCAGCTGTGAGGGAGCTATCTGCAGAACTGAAAGGAGAGTGCTTTGAGATATGGGTGAATATTTTCAGAGTTGAATGATTGCTAGAGTGAGAAAATTGTACATGTAGAATACATCTTACCTTTGATATTCTTAAAATAGAATGTCCTATAACAGATATAACAAAATAAATAGCCCTTCAGGACAGCTTTTTCACAAATGCATAATTCATTTCAATTCCAACCATCTTTTTCTTTGCATTTAGCCATCATCTGGAATACTTCAAGCCTTTCAGTTTTAACACACTGCTTGGAGAAGAGTGGAAACAACCAGAGTCAGACCTGTGGCTAACAGAGAAACCTGATGTGTAGGAGTATAGTAGATGACCACATCAATCATTTCTTCTCTGTACCTTTTAAGGTAAACTAATAATAAGTATAATCTCTTTCAAGACACCATGAACACATTTCAACAATAAATATTTCATAGAGGTCAGTGAAAGTATGCAGTATCTCTGTGGCAAATTGTGTATGAATTAACAAGAAATTAGAAAGTTCATGTATGATTTTATCTATAAAGTGAAAATGTTTCTTGGAGTCACTTAGTCCAGGAGCCATCATGCCAAGGGGCTCTACCATCTGCCTTGCAGCACCATCACCCCACATATCCCGGACTCTGTCAACCAAAATCAATATTTCTCTTCCCACTCCCCTAAACCTCAGCCAGCTTATGACTGAATATCTTATTTGTACATTTTTGAACTCCATAGTAATGTATAATAATTCTTTACTCAGACTCCTGTGTCCATTTTTGAAATGAATAGAAAACAATGACATATTTCAGTTGAACAGGAGGTGCACATCTGTTAAGGCATTATTAAAATACATGTGCTACTTAATTAGCTGTATTTTCTGTCTTATGACTATTTTTCTTCTGTAGAAGAAAGTGGAATGAAGTAGTCTTGAATTCGGCCAACAGATTCTGCTTTCATTTACAAATAAATGACATTTTCTTAATGCTGTTAAACAAGATGTCAAAATGTCTTCATTTTATTTTATAAACATCAAACACTCCTGGTCCATAATTTTCCAATTTTGTATTACAATTCATAGCTTGAAGCCATCTAGTAGATTATCTATGAACTTCTCCACCAGACCTGGTCCTTTACCACCATTCTTAACTCAGAGATTAGCAGTCTTACAGAATAAGAACCTTTATTACTTGTACAGATACCTAGCTGCCTATCCAGCGATATAGTTTTTCCTCTTCTTCTTTGCTAACTCTTATATAGCTTGAATTTTTAGGGGATTTTCTCAAAAACTACATTTACTCATATTCCTTTGCAGGTAGAAATGGCACTGTAAAACAGTTTAGGTCAACGAGATTTAAGTATACAGTGTTAGATGGGCCTTCAAGAAAAGACGCCTCACAGATGAAGGACTCTGCTGCCATGTACCTTTTGTCCTTTGCCTCCCCTCTCCCTTTTTCCTGAATTATAGAATTGATACCCGAGGTAACATGCTTGCTCCATTGTGTTAATGAGGAGACAACCCAAGAATAGCTCAGTAGCAAGATAAAGGAGCCTGGGCTCCAAACAGCACAATAGAGTAACATGTCATATCTGGACTGCTACCTACAGATCTCTTTATAAAGAGAAAATATAAACTGCCTAATTTGTTTCCACAAATCAATCTATAGATTCAATGCAATCCCATTTTAAAAAACCCAGAAGGCTTTTTTTTGGTAGAAATTGACATGTTGATTCAAATTTTATATGGAAATGCAAAGGACCTGAAATAGCCAAAAAAATTTTGAAAAAGTACAAAGTTGGAGGACTTGTACTACCTGACTTTAAGACTTATTGAGCTTCAATAATGAAGAAAATATGACCTTGCATAGATTTAGACAAATATATCAATGGAACAGAATAAAGAAACCAGAAAAAGAACTACATATAGTCAATTGATTTTTGACAAAGGGAACGGGTAGTCTTTTCAACAAATTGTGCGGGAATAACTGGAAAAACATGAAAAGAAATTAACTTACCTAACAACCTACAGGAAAATTAACCTAAATGTGACTGGTGAAATGAAAAAAGTTCTAGAAAAACTCTTCACATTCAAGGGTAGACAAAGATTTTTTTCAAACAGGACATAAAAATCACTAAAAAAGAAAAAAATGAGAAATTGAACTTCATCAAAATTTAAAATTTCTGTTTGTCAAAAGCTTCCATTTAAGAAAGCAAAGAGGCAGTCCAGCAATTCCACCCCTGGGGATCTATATCTGAAAAAAAATGGAAACACTAATTCAAAAATGTACATGGACCCCAGTGTTCATAGCAGCATTATTTACAGTTGCCAAGATATGGAAGCAGCCTAAGTGTCCATCAACAGATGAATGGATAAAGAAGATGTGGTATATATATATACAGTTGAATACTACTCAGCCTTAAAAAAGAAGGAAATTTTGCCATTTGCAATGACATGAATGGACTTGGCATTATGCTTAGTGAAAAAAGAGAAAGACAAATACTGTATGATATCACTTATATGTGGAATCTAAAAAATAAAACAAACTAGTGAATACACTGTAAGTCCCCTATATACGAACGAGTTCTGTTCCAAAAGTGTGTTCAGAAGTCCAATTTGTTCATAAATGCAACGAAGTTAGCTTAGGTACCCGACTAACACAATTGGCTTTATAATACTTTTCACACAAATAATACATAACAAACAAAAAGAAAACAGTTTTAATCTTACAGTACAGTACCTTGAAAAGTACAGTAGTACACAGTACAACAGGTGGCATACAGGGGCTGGCATCAAGTGAACAGGCAAGAAGGGTTACTGACTGGAGGAGGGAGAGGAGGTGGGAGATGGTAGAGCTGAAGGATCGACAGCAATAGGAGATGGAGGGCAAGCTGCAATTTCACTCACACCTGACGCGGATGGCACAGGTTCTGGTCCCTTGCTGGATTCAATTCTATCTACCCTCTTGGAAAAACGATCCAGTGATGTCTGGGTAGTAGCTCTTTTTTTCTCACCATAGATGACGCGGTAGCACTGGACTGCATCCTGAACGGCTGCTGCAACCTTTGTGTAATGTTCTACATTCAGTTCCTATGCCTCAAAAAATAACAGTGCCTCCTCAAATAAAGAAAATCCCCTTGTCATTTCCTGCATCATGAATCTCTTCAGTTCTTCAGTTACTTCTTCCTCTGTCTGTCTTCGTCCTTTCTCTGGGCACGTTTGCATCTTTGAAAGTTTGCAACTTGAAGATTGGTATATAGGTGACTTACTGTATAACAAAAACTGAACAGACTCACAGGTACAGAGAACGAACTAGTGGTTACCAGTGGGGAGAGGAAAGGGGGAGGATCAAGTTAGGGGTAGGAGATTAAGAGGTACAAACTACTATGTATTAAATAAATAAGCTAAAAGGATAAATTATGCAACACAGGGAATATAGCCAATATTTTATAACAATAAATGGAATATAACCTTAAAAATTGTGAATTACTATGTTGTACACCTGAAACTTATGTAATATTGTACATCAACTATACCTCGATTTAAAAAAAAGAATTAGAAAAAATAGATAGTGAAGAGGCAAGCCACAGATCGGGATAAAATATTTAAAATAGATATATCTGATAAAGGACTCTTCCCAGAATACATAAAGGATGCCTACAAATCAGTAATAAAAGGACAAGCCAATTAAAGAGCAAAAGACTTGAACGAACACTTCACAGAGGAAAATATATAAAAGGGCAATAAGTAGAAAGTATAGCAAGGTTCTCAACTTCCCTTATCACCAAGGAAATGGAAATAAAAACCACAACAAGGGGCTTCCCTGGTGGCGCAGTGGTTGAGAGTCCTCCTGCCGATGCAGGGGACACGAGTTCGTGCCCCGGTCCGGGAGGATCCCACATGCCGCGGAGTGGCTGGGCCTGTGAGCCATGGCCACGGAGCCTGTGCTCCACAACGGGAGAGGCCACAACAGTGAGAGGCCCGCGTACCACAAAAACAAACAAACAAACAAACAAAACGCAACAAGATACCACTAAATAACCAAAATTAAAAATTCACACGATGGCTAAAATTGGAAATGACTGACAATACCAAGAGTTAATGAGAATGTGGAGTACCTGCATCACAGGTTCAGATATAAATGAGAACTTTATAATATGGGGGCAAAGTAAAGCACAAATATCCTAGATACAATCAAAACCATAGTAAAGATTGAATTTGGATGTTGCACTTTGTATCTTCCTTTTATCTGTTTAGATGCTTTGAAAATATCTTTTGACTTTCTTTTCTCTAGATAAGAAATATTTTCCTTCTTCTAATACCAAGCAAGCAAAAACACATTATGTTAAACATTTTCTTTGGAAAGGAACATGCAGTTCAGGGAAAATTTATCCATTAGTCAGATACAAACAATGCACCCCATAGAAACTTAGTATTTGAGAGTGGGTGTTTGTCATAGCTGTTTCAAATTTGTTTTTCCACTTTAGGACCATGAAAGAATATCCTTTCTTTGTTTAAGATATGCATAAATGCATTTCCTTGCTGGGTTGTGAATTGTTCACTATAATTATCAGGCAAATCCTCTCTTCTCGCCTCGTAAATAGATTACACTGTGCATGTATTTATTCAGGTGCTTTCTCATGCGTTTTCTCAGCTCCAGTAAACTAAGTCACAGTCCAGAGGGAAATACAGTTTTTATTTTTAGCCCCCAAATACTTCTTTTTCAACCTTAAAAAATTTTTTGCCACAGAAAAAATAAGTTTATCTCTTCCTTTTCTTCCTCCTTTTTAAAATGTTAGGCTTTGCGGGCAGAAGATAGTGAATATATTGATAACTAATTAATCTGATACTTAAAAAGAGAGAGGATGCAAATGGTGGAGCAATTACAGTAAGTCCTCAACACTTGTGCTCATGCCTCAAAGCCCAAGGCTCATCTCCTTGTGCCCTTTGAAGTTTCCATAGGAGTTTAACATTACTGTATTTTGGTACTTACCCCCACTGTGCATTAGGAAGCTCTCCTGACCCACCTCCCATCCTCTCAGCCTAACATTTTACTCCAGCAGCCAGTTGGACTCAGGGGACTGACAGCATCCTGTCTCATGGCTTGTCTGCTGCCTCAGCTTGGGCTGGCTAAAAGTATATTTAGCCAGTCTCGCGCATAAACTACCTTGGATGTGAGAGGGAGCTAACACCTCATGGGACAACTCTTTTTTTTTTTTTAATTTTTATTGGCATATAGTTGCTTTACAATGTTGTGTTAGTTTCTACTGTCCAGCAAAGTGAATCAGCTGTACGTATCCATATATCCCCTCTTTTTTGGATTTCCTTCCCATTTAGGTCACCACAGAGCATTGAGTAGAGTTCCCTGTGCTCTACAGTAGGTTCTCATTAGTTACCTATTTTATACATGGTATCAATAGTGTATATATGTGAATCCCAATCTCCCTTTCATCCCACCCCACCCTCCCATTCCCCCTTGGTATCCATACGTTTGTTCTCTACATCTGTGTCTCTATTTCTGCTTTGTAAATAAGATCGTCCAAACCGATTTTTTCAGATTCCACATATATGCGTTAATATACAGGATTTGTTTTTCCAAGAAGGATGGGAGTAGGTGAATAAATACTCCTCTCTTTCATCCCTCGGGTTGACAATTCAGAGGTCGATTCCACACAGCTCTGTAGAAGACACCTAAAAGGATCACACTCCAGTTGCTCACAGCAGTGGCCAAATCAAAACACAACTTATATTGCCTTTCCCTCATTTCCCATTTTACTGTTCCTAGTTCTTTACTGCTGTTTGGAATTACTTTACCAAAATCAACCTATATGCAAGCCCTTGTCCCATGTCCGCTTCACGGGGAACCCAGGCTAAGTCAGTTGTTACCTGAAGTGGCCCTCAGAAGTAGCCCGTTAGGACGGGAATCAGGAACTGTATCACTCATGGGGCATTCAGTGATAGGGACCCCATTGGTGGTGGTGATGACCCTGGTGTAACATCAGTTACTAAGACTTTCACCAGTGGTAGACTGGCTTGAAGACCAGGTGTAGGTCAAACATCAGTGTGATAGATAGCACTTGGCATAGAAGCAGTGGAAATAATAGGGACTGTGGAGTTAACTGCTTTTTTTCTTTAAACAATTCGGACGTTGAAATAATTTCATTTGCTATTTCTCCACTAATAAAAAGTAACAATTTGGAGGGGATTCTGAGAAGATGGTGGAATGGGAAGCACCAGGAATGTGTCTACCCACCTAGACAACAATTGCACCAGCAGAACTGTCTGATCTAATTGCTTTGGAACTCTGGAGTCTATTGAAGGTGGAGTTGACTGCTTTCTGATAAAGGCTTTGGAAACCTTGAAAAATGAAAATAGCCAACTACAAACTAGAGGCACTTTGTGAGCATCAGAAAAATGCACATCAACATTTGAATTAGCCGAATTTCCAGCAGCTGGAAGGCAGAAAGTGTGGAAAGTCGAGTTCAGGATTTACTGGTAAGGGTAGCTATACTGCAAAGGAGACTGAATGCTCGGCTTTGACTCCTGTGTTGAAATTAGGGGCCTCATAAGGAAAGAGTGGGACCCTGAGACCTGGAATGAGGACATTTGAATGGATGAGCCTGTTCTGGCATATCTTGAACCCCAGATTTTCCTTCACCCTCCGGGCTAGCAGAAGCAGCTCCTTTACCCTCGTTAGAGGCAATCATCCTCAACTTGCCTAGACATTCCCCCCAAAACCTCACCTACGGCAGATCCTCAGAAATAGTACTTGCCAAAACATGCCATTTCCTCACCAGACTGAAAATGAGGGTCAGATTGCAGCATGGCTCAAGCAGAAACGGCAGTAATAAGTACATGCCATGGGAAGAAGTACTGTGTTCACTGAAAGGTTATGGGACCTGGAACCAGGGAAGTACATGTTGGAGTGGATCTAGTTATTCTACTAGAGAAGGCAGTATATATGGCTGGAAAGGGAAAAAATTTATTGGCACGGGATGTTAAACTTGGGGCTTAACACCTTGACAAGGCTAGTTCGGGGAAAATACAAGATAAGTCTAGAGCATCTTCTAGGGCCAGAAAGTAAAGAAGCACTAAAAAGGAAAATAAATAACTAAATCAGTGGGCACTACCCATTTTCTGATCACTTCTTGTCCTAATTTTTCTCTATAGGAAAAAAATTTATAAAATTGACTATTATAACCATTTATTATCACCAACAATTATTTTTCATGTAAGGAATAGTGAAAATATTATCACTAGAGCTAGGATGACCCATGTATGGAGAATATAAGAAACTAGAAGTTATAAATCTATCTATGAAAAGTGAGGAGTCTCTGTACAAATTTCACTTTATAATTTCATGATAAATAGTACTTAAAATATTATTTTCCATACAGTGTGATCCATAAATTTTATGCCTGATGTTTATAAATCTAATATGTAATTTAAAGGAGAAATAGTAGAAAATATTGTCAAATGATATACACTTGACCATTTGTATGAATTACAGTAATATGTAATAACATAATTGGCTATTGAGAGAGCTTTAGTGTTTTTCTGTTAATTTTTTACTTTATACTAAAAAACTCACAGAGAATGCATAGTTTAGTAAAAACTAATTTTCTTCTGACAGCCTATCACCTGAAATATCCATTAAGTAGTATATCTGATTCAATAGTACACTGAAAACCCATGTTTCTAATAATGCCCTAAGGCACTATAGTGCCTGGAGTACATCTTTTGAAGAGATAGCTTTTCAGACATAGAAAACCAAACTATAAATGGAAGCATTTGAAGCAGTAAAAAATGTGCTAAATACAAATGTATGTTTTTGAATGAGCTTTGAAAAAATAGCCTGAAGAAAAAAGATAATACCACAAGTAGTAAGCTTTGTTATATACCTTAGAAACACCAAGTGTCCTCTATTCCTGCAATAGGCCTGGCTTTTCTCCTAACTGCCTGATTTTGTGCAAATCTTTTCATTAAAATTTCTAATACTTATTATTTTTCAGGAACCATATATTAAACATATTGCCCAAGATCATACAGCTAAGGAGCAGTAGATTTGAACCCAGGAAGTTTGGTTCTGGAGACCGGGCACTTGTCAACTTTACTACAGCCTCTGTGAGTCTTAACTACTCATCTGTAATATAAAGCTACAGAGCTAAGTTCTTTTCCTCTCTGATTCTATAAATAAAAATAACATAGAAGAAGAAAGAGGTTGATAAGCCCTTCACTTTTTTGTGGTACACTCGCAGAGAAGATGGGTATTCAAGTTACTCCTTTTTAATAATCCACTTACTAAGAGAAAGACATTTTTCCCCCCAGGCTCCTCTAGGGTACAATTTATGGCAGCAGTGCAATGTCACACCTGCAAATTGTCATTGCAGCAGGTATACTTTGGTAATAGACTAGTGGCTAATCTGAATGCAGATCTCTTAGGATTTATCCTGAGTAGGGAATGAGTCACAGTGTAGTAGAATATCAGAGAGGAAGAAAACCCAGGCTGCCTCTATACTAAACGCTTTTACTAACTTGGATTTTGTCAAAGATCCAAAGACAAGCTTCAGAAGATATGAAAACTTTGGCAAGCAAACCGTACCCTTGAGTAACATGCAATAACTATATAGCCTTTTGTCTTTTAAAATTATTTATTTATGGCTGTGTTGGGTCTTCGTTGCTTGTGCGGGCTTTCTCTAGTTGTGGCAAGTGGGGGCTGCTCTTCGTTGTGGTGTGCAGGCTTCTCATTGCAGTGGCTTCTCTTGTTGAGAAGCACGGGCTTCTAAGCGCACAGGCTCTAGGCACGCGGGCTTCAGTAGCTGTGGCTCGCGGGCTCTAGAGCTCAGGCTTGGTAGTCGTGGCACACAGGCTTAGTTGCTCCGTGGCATGTGGGATCTTCCTAGACCAGAGCTCAAACCCGTGTGCCCTGCATTGGCAGGTGGATTCTTAACCACTGCACCGCCAGGGAAGCCCTATAATACCCTTTTATCTCCATGTATCAGAAACTGAAGAAATTTAGCAGTAATTTATTCTAAATGATCTTATAGTCACTTATGCAGAAAACCTAAAAGTTGTGAGTATCTGGTTTCCTGTCCTTAGTATTTTGCTGTTTGCAACAGTGACGATGCATCTGTTTTCCTTTCTGAGAAGGTGATCATCTGTCAAAAATAATGCAGTAAATTAATTTATATCAGTGACTTTTCAAATTGCAGGTTGCAAACCCTTAGGGAGTAGATTATGGAATCTATATAGTGGATTGTAATCCATAAATAATTAAATAGAGTTGAAAATAGAAGAATGAATTATATTTATTAAGTACATATATTGCTTCAAGAGTTTTGTCCTTAATTTGGATCTAGTCACAAAAGTTCAAAATCTATCAATTTAGAGTGTTTACAGAACATAGGCTTTAAACACTCTGGTTGTTCACAATATTTTCCTCTGGGTAACTAGTTAATATCTAAAAGATTCTCAGCGATTAGTGACTGAAGAAGATTTGGAGGGGAATCTCAGACTCAAATGTGTCTCTGATGCAGCTTAAAAACTAAGGAAAGAAGTATGGCCTTCTACTTTATTCCTCAATTTTATTTATAAGTTTAAAAAGATAGATACATAGATAGGTATATAGAGAGATAGATAGGTAGGACTTACAGAGTTATAGAGCCTCAAATTTTAAATATATTCATTGGAGGTGGTCCGTTTCCACGGTATGTAGCTCTTTTTCTAATCTATAAATTAAGATGCTTTGGGTTGTAAGTACAAGTAAGCTCAACTCAAGCTACCTTAAACAGTAAAAGGATATATGGCATACTTCTGGTAGTTTGATGTAGAGGTTGACAGTCTCACAGTGTCATCGGGTTTCTAGCTCTATTTACATATGGTTTTCTTGCTCTGCCATCTTTTAGGTCATCTTGATTCAAAGACATCTGTCCTTTTTGTATATGAAATGACTGTGGGTATTACAAGTATCACAGTTACAAACCACAAAATCCAACACAAGAGAAAATACTCAATGATTTATGACACTATTCTAGATATTTTCCTCATTTTATGAAAATTACAGAGTTTTTTGCAGTCTGGATTTTGATAATTGTATTCCCATGCTCCCATCTGTCTCCTGTATTGTCTGTGAATTACATCTAGAAGCTTGGTTACATCCAGGTTCAATTATTGGTAAGAATATTTCATAAATGGTATTATAGTATTCTTCTGTCAGGAGAAGCATAATGCCTGCTTGTCTCCATTTCGTGATGTTAGAAGCCATTGATGAACATTGCCAAAATCCATGAGTGATAATCCAGTTTTGCTTTTACTTCCATATTTTATAGCTTTTGAATTATCTCAATTCAACTATTTGGATACCAAGAAGAACTGTTTTTACAAGATAAATGCTTGATTCTTTTCTTTGATTTAGCTGTTTTCTGAATACTTGGTCCTCTAGCAGTCTCCAAAGATGACCAATGAGATTTTCTAAAGTATCTTTCTGAACTCATGGATTAAAAATACTTTATGTGTATTAATTCACTGCAGTTTCCTCATTGATGTTCGATGTGTTCCACCTTTGGGCAGTGGAGTCTCTTTAAGTTGTTTTCTAAGTCTTTTGACATGACCTTTGTCGTCATTAATAGCTTATTTGCTTTCTGGTATGACAAGATGTTCCAGGTTCATCTTGGGCATTGCTTGCTATAGACATAGAGCTAGCCATTTCTCCAGTAAGTCTTGGTTTCTCTTAGTGGCAAATGTTATTTAGAGACCACTATTTGGACACTAGAAGTGCTCATTGCTAATGGGTTGGGTATATTTTTCTAGTCCTTTTAAAAAATACATCATGGTTTCATATGGATACTTGCTACTTGATCTCATACATTTTATATCTGTTTCCCTTCTAACACAACACAAAGTGGTTTTCAGTGATTTCAACATTCTCATTTGTTTTTTTCCCATAAAATATACAACAGACTCTGAATAAATTAACAATACAACGACAGTATGATTACTAGCAAGAGTTTAAAGGGTATTTTTGTTTTTGCTGTTCTTTTTAACCTTAGAGTATATCCCAGCAAGGATATACAGCCAAATTCCCATGTTTAAAGCCACTTTAAAGTGGTTTCTATGTATTATGCCACCAAACTCGATACAATTAGGTTCATTGGTTTCATTCCCCTTTCACTTTGGGGGAATTTTTTATTCTTTTAATGCTTCTGAGGTTTCAACTTCAAATCTGTGAATCAAGATATACTCAGAGAAGTCTGGCCTCTATTCTGGTTCCCTCTAACCCATCACCTCTCCCCCCTTATAGAATAACCATTAAAAATTTTATAGTTTGTAGTTCACACTTCCATTTTTAATATAAGCAAATATGTATAAATGGTCAGATCCTCTCATCTTAGGTATAAATGCTAGCATACTAGAGCTAACAGAAAGGATTCACTGTCACTTATAATTTAAGGGGTCTTACCCAGATTTACTAATAAATAAAAGGTTCTTATTCCAGATTTACTAATGATTTCAAGGATATAAAATCAAAAGGCTCATGCAAATCAAAGAGAAATTTAGTCCATCCTGTGTGGCTATCTTGGTATTTCCTTTCTGCATTGGATACATTCTCTGGCCAGTAATAGATGAGGTCTTTAAATGAGATTTGTGTCTGACCTCACATAGCAAACGAGGGGTTGTTTAAATTATGAAGCATCTCCATTTTGTATTTAGATTGGCAAAGGGCCTATGTGACATTTTCCCCAGAGCCATGCCTTATAAATCCATAGATTCAAGGGATAATCTTGCTAAGAGAATTCCACAGATAAGGGCACTCCTACTAGCAAATTTATTTAGCCTAAATATATTTAGACTATGTTTACAAAAATATTAGACTGGGACACCTGTGGGTTTTTTTTCCCCAGAGAATGTTCCCTTGGTGGTCAGAGAGAAGCAGATCATGGGCCAGCAGCTTAGAAGGTGCAAGAATTTCCTCTACAGAATACCTTAACAATGACCATGCTGCTTCATGCGTCTTTTAAATTGCTTTTACCAACTCAGTTACTCTTTTTCTTCCTTTATCCACAGGAATTTGAACCTTTTTACAGTGTGTTGATGGAAGCATTTGAGTATAAGTTACTGAGGCCAAATTCACTGCCTTCTCTGGCCAGTTAGTTTCCATAGGTGTTGTATCTATGGGGAGGTTTAATTCAGCTTCCTCAAAATACTTTCTCATCCTGGGGAATCACTGTTTGCATAAATCTTTCTTTTTATTTAATTGTATAAATAAACTTACAAATTCTTTGTTACACCACACAGCTGTAGAAGAGAAATTAATATTTGACACAGCATGTATTAGTTAATATTATAGGATCATTCTATTCCTTCTCAGCAGAAATGACTTCTCCTATACCACATTCCCCATTATAGGGGTGGTGACTAGAGTCCATTGTTCAATAAATTCTGGATCCCATTTGGTTTGTTTCAGATTTTATGGTACAGGTTTTTACAGGTGTCATTATGTAACATTCACCTCTGCTAGGGAAGACACAGGTTGCTTCTGTATCCAAACCTCCATACCTGCTGGTTTTAAGAACCCAGGTAGCTAACTCAGGAATCTGATTAAGGCATCTGCCTTACAATTCCGGTCTCTTTTCAGAGCTGGAAACCGATTTTTTTTGGTGAGCATCCACATGACCCACATTCTTCTTAATTTCCACAGAGATTTCCTTAATTGAGTGCCACATAAGGATATTCTCTATGGTCTAATGATCTAGGACGCATTTGAAGTTGACTACAGCCCAGAGTCTGCAAATATCCAAATGCTCCTCTGAGATCAGGAGCCCAGTTCTTCTCCCACTGCTAAACTAGCAGCTCTCAACTCTGCCAAATTTGCAGCCTTGCCTGTTCCTTCTCCCCTCAAGGTTTTTTCTATCAGCAAGGCACATAGCTGCTAATTTCTAAACAGTAACACAGCCTCAAAGCAGGAACTCCCTTTAGTGAACCAGGCAGCTGCTTGTCTTGGCTGGGGTAAGAATCACAGGGCTTGGACCACTGAGCAGTGTAGGGAAGGGAGATCCTTGGAGGGCTGTCTCATTGGCTCTGTGAGCAACATGCTCTCGTATTCAGTGCGCTCCCCCCAAACTTCCCACCTACTGCACTCTTCCATGTAGCATTGCCTCTTAGTCAACTTTGCTATGCTGCCTTTTCTCTATTCAATATCTCTCTGGCATCGTCCAAGGCAGGATTGATATCTAGCCTCAGAATTATTTGATGCTTTTCTGTGGTGGGGGGCAGTTTGACCAATACCCAGTAACAAGCTAGCAGCTGTCTTTCAAATGGGCTTTAATGAACAGCTGCCTCTTAGTTTTGAAGTCCAAATCCAAGAGGTCTTGCTGAGTAGCCCTATTTGATTTCTCCCAAAGGCTTCACATCTACATATATTCTAGGAGGTGAATATTCTTAAATAATCTGAGCAGCTGGATCATGAGGTCTTAGTTGGGCTCCCTGCGCCACCATCCTCTGCAAATCTTTTTTTAATTCTCAGAACCCCACTTAAAATAAGATTTATTTTTGATAACTTTGTGATAGGGGCTAGCAATATTCTTATAGGAGCAATGTGATTTTGCCAAAACTCAAATCCTAGCTGTGAGATTCTTGCTTGTTAGAGACAGTAACTTATTTCTCACAGTTTAAGGAATGTCTCTTGTTGCTCCTGGAATTTCTTAGATTGGGCTGGACTTGAGTTTTAGCTGGATTTATCATCCATCCTCTATCTGTCATAAAGGTGACTGTGATTCTTAACTCCTCTCGACCTTTCTCCTCTGAGAAGTCAATTAGCATAATAGCATCTAGGTAGTGCATTAACTTGCTCTTAATGGTTGTTTAGTACAAATCCCGACTCACTAGATTATGGCAATATGCCAGGAAGTTTAATGTGCGATATAATAATATAACACTGATTTCCAGTCCATGAAAATGCAAACCGTGTCTGGCTAGATTTTGAATCTGGGATTGATTAAAAGGCATTGCGTTAGATGTTAAGTTAGATGCATACTGGCATAATAGACTGCCTTGGTCTGTTGCGCTTCCTGTTTAGTTTTGAAGATTAGGTGTAACTGAAGCAATCAGAGGAGCCACCTTGTTTGATCCTTGACAATCTATTACTTTCCTTCAGGAAACTTCTGCCTTATATAGTAGCTGGGACTGATTAAAGGGGGTTAATGGGAATCAAAACTCCACCTTAACCTTTTCCTTAATTAGAACAGTGATCTATTATTGCCCTCCTGGAATTCTGTATTGCTTCGAGTTAATGCCTGGGGAGGATTCAGGCAATTCCAAAGGTTCTCATTTAGCATGGCTAATTAAAACTGGGTGAGAGGTGGATTTAGGCAATATCCCCTGTGAAAGGAACAAAGGCAGCAGGTCCCATGTTTTCAGCTACAGGACTTAATACTAAAGGGGGCTATATTTTAGTCAATAGACATCTCCATTTTATATTCAGATTATTACATTGATTATGTGACATTTTCCAAGGACCCATACCCCACAAATCCAAATCTAGCATTTTCTTTTTATCATAAGCAATCTTAAACCAACCAAATACATCCTGCGGAAAGTATTCCATTGACAAGGAAATGCGAGCAAATATCGTTATTTTACCAGATTTGTCACGATGTGGTTTACAAGGAGATTTGATTGGGTCACTTTCTTTTTACCTAGGACATTCCTATGTAAAAGAAGAAAGTAGATTGCTCTTCTGCTGCTGAACTAGTTACTTCATACAGACTTTTGTATTTTTGCCAGTATATCTTTGGAATATGATCCTAGGAATAGTATTTTCTGAGTCTAAGGGCAAACACATACACACTTTTGCTAGAAAGTACAAAATTATGTGCCATAGGGAAATTTGTATTTCTACCATTAAAGTATGACAGTTCCTGTTATCCCACAGCTTCTCCAACAGAGTATGTTATCACGCTTTCAAGATTTTGCTATTCAGATAGGTGAGAAATGGTATCTCAGATAATTTGCTCTTAACGTTACTATGATCTTTTTGGACATCATCTCACTTGTTTATCAGAATTTGACAATGTTGATCGTTCCCTCCTAGATGTCCCTCCCTTCGCTCGGGGATATCACTTTCTCAGTTCTCCTTCTAATTCTTCTTGGCTTGTTCCTTCTTTTTTCAAACTTTAAAAATGGAATTTGCCAAGATTCAGTCTTTAGACCTCTTCTTTCTATATGTTTACTCCCTTGGTCATCCCAGTCAATATAGTGGTTTAAAATACAGTGTACGTGCTCATGATTCCCAAGTGTATGTCTTCCTCCTCCTAGTGTGTGCATGAACATATGCACACCTCTTCGTATTGCCCCTCAGCTGTCTAATGAGCATCTCATATTTGCATGTCCAAAGCTGAACACTTTTCAGCCACCATACCTGATATTTCCCAAGTTATCTTAAATGGCAAGTCTTTCTGTCGTTCAGGATGGAAATTTCTTTGTCATTTGACCCAAATCCAATTCATTGACAAATCTCATCATCTCCACTTTTGAAATATCTATCCAGAATCTCACCACTTCTTAACACCTTCATTACCACCACTCTTACCCAAACCACTGTCATCTTCCCTGGATTATTGAGACCCTAAATTATTGCAGATTCTTTGAACTGGTCTCCCTGCTTCTCCCTTTGCCTTGCTCTCCTGCACCCCAACCCCCATGGCTATTCTCTAAACAGAAGCCAGAATCTACTTTTTAAAAGCAACATTTTTCAGGTAAGATTCACATAAAATAAAATGTACTCATTTTAAATGTACAATTTGATTACTTTAAAATATCCCCTGTGCCTATCTGTGGTCAATTCCCACTCCCCCACTCAAACCCAAGCAACAACTGATCTATTTTCTGTCCCTACAGTTTTGACTTTTCTAGAAATTTCATATAATTATATACTATGATTTCAGTCTTTGTGTCTGGGGTCTGTCACTGACATGATGTTTTTGAAATTTATTCATGTTGTTGCATGTATAGGTAGTTTGTTCCTTTTTATTGCTCAGAAGTATTCCATTGTATGGATATACTACAATTTATTGATTCACCTGTTGATGGACATTTGGGTTGCTTCCAGTTTCTGGCTATTTTACATACAGGTGCTATGAACATTTGTATACATGTATTTTTGCAAACATAAGTTATTAATTCTCTTCAGTAAATATCTAAGAGCAAAATTACTGGATCATATGGTAACAGTACGTTTAGCTTCTAAGAAAATGATATATTGTTTGCTAAGTGGCTTTACCATTTTATAGAACTAACAGAGAGTTCTAATTGTTCCACATTTTCACCAACCTTGATATTGTCAGTCTTTTAAATTTTAAACCTCAGATATTGGTGTGCTGATTTCTCAGTGTGGTTTTATTTTGTATTTCTTGGCTGACCAGTGATTATGAGTATCTTTTCTTGTGCTTATTGGCCATTCAAATATTTTCTTTTGTGAAGTGTCTGTTCAAATATTTTGCCTCTTTTTGTCTTTTTATAATTGAGCTGTTTTAAAAATACATTCTGGATACAAATCCTTAGACAAATATATGTATTGCAAATATTTTCTCCTAGTCTATGACTTGGCTTTCTTTTCCATTTTCTTAAATGTGTCTTTCAAAGAGTAGATTCTACTCTACTAGTTGAATAGATTCTTCTCAACTTCTACTCACTGAATTCACAGTCTACAACTAGAATATATTACTTTACTCTTCTAGCCACAGTATATTATTTTTGCTTCTGTTAGTCAGTTATATTTAATTTTTTTTAAATAGAGACAAGTAATTTTTTAAATCTCCCCCCGTATTTCTAGCACTTTTCATTCTTTTGAAATCTAAGTTTTTTTGTTTTTCAATCTGGCATTATTTTCTTCTGCCTCAAGAACTTCCTTTAATATATACTAGAGTATAGATATGCTGGGAGGAATTCTCTCATAATTTTCTTGTTTGAAAAGTCTTTAATTTTTGAAAGACAGTTTCATTGGGCATGGAATTCTAGGTTGACTTTTCCTTTCAGTATGCTAGAGGTATAATTTCATTGCCTTCTTGTTTGCATAGTTTCTGATGGAATGTGCTATATTCTTGTTTTGTTTTGTTTTCCTTTGTTTATAATGTGTCTTTATTTGGTCACTTACTTTTGTGATTTTCTTTTTATCACTGAGTTTTGGCAACTTGCTTATAATGTGCCATGGTATGGATTTCTTGGTATTTATCTTAATTGGGGTTTTGTTGAGCTTCTTGGGTCTCTGAATTTGTAGTTTTAATAAAACTTGGAAAGTTTTTAGCCATTAGTTTTTAAAAATACTTTTTTTCTGTTCTATTCTCTCCTCAGTTAAGCCTGCTTGAGTTAGTTACATGGGTCATTGAGATTCTATTCATTTCTTTTCCAGCCTTTTCCTCTATGCTTTATTTTAGAGAGTTACTATTGCTATGTCTTCACATTCACTGAGCCTTCCTTTGCAGTGTCTAAGCTGCTGTCAATTCTACCAGGTTAAATTTTCATTCCAGATATTCTAATAGTTACCTATTGGTTCATATAAAATTACTCCCCAAATTAGCATCTTAAAACAACATATTTTATCTCACAGTTCCTGTGGGTTAGGAATTTGAGAATGGCTTAACTGGGTGGTTCTGACTCAAGGTCTCTCATGAGATTGTAGACAGGCTGTTAAAGGTGCCGCAGTCTCATCAGAAGACTTGACTAGGGGATGATCTGCCTCCAAGCTCACTCAACTGGCTGCCCACACTCAGTTCCACACCACATGGGCCTCTCCACAGGGCTGCCTCATGACATGGCTGCTGACTTTCCCTAGAACAAGCAGTTCAGGAGAGTAAGAGAGAAGTGTGCACACCTGAGACAGAAGCTGCAGTCCTTTAATAACCTACTATCAGAAGTAACATTTCGTTACTCTAACAGATTGATCCTTTTGAAACTTTTAAAATCTCTCCCTGTGCTGAGTTCTGGAAATTGCTTCCAGGCCAACAACTGGTTGTTGTCTAACATCTGATAATGCTGGCTTCATATAATCTATCCAGTTTTTCTACTTGTTTGTGACAGGACCCATAGCAAGCCCTGCATGAAAGTCCCATAGCAATTACCCCTTCATGGGTAGAAGCAGAACTTCAGAGACTGTTTTATAATGTGAGGTCATGCCATATCTGCTCAGCAGTGCCAGTGGCTTGCCATCTCAGTTATTGGTCTCAATCATTTATCTTTCAGACCTCATGTATAACTGGTCTTCCTCTCATTCTGCATTTCAGCTTCATCAACTCCCCAAATATAATTAGCTCCATCTTGCTGCAAGGTCTTTGTTCTTGCTGTTAACACTGTCTAGAACACACATTCTCCAGATATATGTGGGACTAATTTCCTCATCTGCATTTAAATCTCTGCTTAAATGTTACTTAGGCTTACACATAGGCTTTCTCTGACTATGTCATATAAAATAGCAAGTTCCTTCTTATTCATCCTTTATTTTACTTACTCTGATGTATTTTTATTAATATCACTTATCACCACCTAGCATATTAAATAGTTTTTATTATATGTCTCTTCACCTTACTCAGATATAAGCTCCAGGTGAGATATTCCCTAGAACCATGCCTGACACAGTAGGAACTTGATACATATTTGTTGAATACTTGAATGTGCAGCAGATAGAAAATTTGTTTTTATAATATGGGTAAAGAAATGTTACATTTCTTTAAAATGGATCAGCTATTCCAAGACCACACCTACCTGGCTGACAGGACACTCACTATCGATCATGTTTCAGGGGTCTTCTCACCTTTCCTAGGATGTTTTAAGAGTTCTAGGAGTCTTACTTAGTGTAAAATATTTATGGAAGTATTCTCTGTTCTTTCATCTACATTGGTTATTAGTATTTTGATAGTACAAAACCACAGTGTTCCCTTGAACTCATGACTCAACTGCTTCCTATTCAAGCTCGGACACAGAAGTCTTTTATTTCCTTTGTGGTCAGCCTCCTCAAATTTCTCTCCCACCCAGTCAAAGGCTCTATCACATCCCAAGGGCTCTGCATAGGAGTGTCATGGGTTTCCACCTCCATACAAAATCCTCTAATTCCCTAAACCTCTGTCTATAGTTTTCATTCAGAAAACTCTCTAAACCGTCCGTCTTTCCACAGGTTGGCCACTTAAATGGTTCTGAGAGTAGTCTTATCTACTTGTACACACACAAACACAAATACAATTGGACATGTTGATTGAATTCTAGGTTCCTGGGAACTTCTGCTTTAGGTCCTACAGTGCAACAGTGAAGAAATTCAGAGCTATGACACATAGCCTGGCTATATTCTGGTGAGTGGGAAAGGAAATTACCACACCTTTTTTTTTTCAGTTTTCTCTCACAGAGTGGACAGATCTAAATTAGTGTCTTTATAGAGTAATCGGTCCAAACATGAGTGAATTAATGAATGAAAACCTTTTTCTTAGAACATACACACATCCTATCCAACTTTCAATGTTCTGTTGCTAGTAAGCTCTCTTTGCAAAAATTTTATAAAAAAATTTTTTCTGCATGTCTTTTTTATTACACTTTATCATTTTTGCATTTTGTCTTATCCAATTATCTCCCAACTAAACTGTGAGCTTCATGGGGACATGATTTGTGCCTAATTTGTGCCTAATTTGTCTGTTAGAACCATGGGACTAACAGAGGACCTCATACCCCGGGAATATTCATCTGTGTGAGGTCTCCCCAAGGTCCTCATCTTGGCACCAAGATCCAGCTCTACCCAACAGCCTACAAACTCCAGTGTTGGAAGCCTCAGGCCAAACAACCAGTGAGACAGGAACATTATCCCACTCATCAAAAAGAAAAAGAATATTAGACAAAAAAATATGTCACAGATGAAGGAGCAAGGTAAAAACCTATAAGACCAAATAAATGAAGAGGAAATAGGCTATCTACCTGAAAAAGAATTCAGAGTAATGATAGTAAAGATAATCCAGAATCTCAGAAACAGAATGGAGGCACAGATTGAAAAAGCATAAGAAATGTTTAACAAAGATCTAGAAGAACTAAAGAACAGACAAACAGAGATGAACAACACAGTAATTGAAAAATACACTAGAAGGAATCAATAACAATAATAGACAGAAGAAGGAGTAAGTGGGCTGGAAGACAAAATGGTGGAAATAACAACTGAGGAGCAGAATAAGGAAAAAAGAATGAAAAGAATTGAAGACAATCTCAGAGACCTCTGAGATGACACTAAATGCACCAACATTCAAATTATAGGGGTCCCAGAAGAAGAAGAGAAAAAGAAAGGGTCTGAGGAAATATGTGAAGAGATTATAGTGGAAAAATTCCCTAACATGGGAAAGGAAATAGTCACCCAAGTCCAGGAACACAGAGAGTCCCATACAGGATAAACCCTAGGAGAAACACACCAAGACACATAATAATCAAACTAACAAAAATTAAATTCAAAGAAAAAATATTGAAAGCAGCAAGGGAAAACAAAAAATAACATAAAAAGGAATCTCCATAAAGTTATCAGCTGATTTTTCAGCAGAAACTCTGCAGGCCAGAAGGGAGTGGCAGGATGAAAGTGATGAAAGAGAAAAACCTACAACCAAGATTATTCTACCCAGCAAGGATCTCATTCAGATTCGACAAAGAAATCAAAAGCTTTACAGACAAGCAAAAACTAAGAGAATTCAGCACCACCAAACCAACTTTACAACAAATGTTAAAGAAACTTCTCTAGGCAGGAAACACAAGAGAAGAAAAAGACCCACAAAAGCAAACCCAAAACAATTAAGAAAATAGTAATAGGAACATACATATCGATAATAACCTTACATGTAAATGGATTAAATGCCCCAACCAAACATCACAGACTGGCTGAATGGATACAAAAAATGATGCGTATGCATGCTGTCTACAAGAGACCCACTTCAGACCTCGGGACATGTATGGACTGAAAGTGAAGGGATGGAAAAAGATATTCCATGCAAATGGAAATCAAAAGAAGCTAGAGTAACAATACTCATATCAGGTAAAATAGACTTTAAAATAAAGAATGTTACAAGAGAAAAGGAAGGACACTACATAATGATCAAGGGAACAATCCAAGAAGAAGATATAACAATTATAAATGTTTATGCACCCAACATAGGAGCTCCTCAGTACATAAGGCAAGTCCTAACAACCGTAAAGGGAGAAATCAACAGTAACACAATAATAGTAGGGGACGTTAACACCCTGCTTACACCAATGGACAGATCATTCAAACAGAAAATAAATGAACACAAGCTTTAAATGACACAATAGACCAGATAGATTTAACTGATATTTTTAGAACATTCCACCCCAAAGTGGCAGAATACACTTTCTTCTCAAGTGCTCATGGAACATTCTCCAGGATAGATCACATCTTGGGTCACAAATCAAGCCTTGGAAAATTTAAGAAAGTTGAAGTCCTGTGAAGCATCTTTTCTGACCACAATGCTGTGAGATTGGAAATCAATTACAGGAAAAAGACTGTGAAAAACACAAATGCATGGAGGCTAAACAAGGCACTAGTAAATAACCAAGAGATCACTGAAAAAATTAAAGAAAAAAAATTTTAAAACATAGAAACAAATGACAATGGAAACAGGACAATCCAAAACCTATGGGATGCAGCAAAAGCAATTCTAAGAGGGAAGTTTATAGCAATTCCATCTCACCTCAAGAAACAAGAAAAATCCCAAACAATCTAACCTTACACGTAAAGCAACTAGAGAAAGAAGAACAAAGAAAACCCAAAGTCAGTAGAAGGAAAGAAATCGTAAAGATCAGAGCAGAAATAGATGAAATAGAAACAAAGAAAGCAATGGCAAAGATCAATAAAAAGCTGGTTCTTTGAGAAGATAAACAAAATTGATAAACCCTTAGCCAGACTCATCAAGAAAAAAAGGGAAAGGATTCTAATCAGTAAAATTAGAAATGAAAAAGGAGAAATCACAACAGAAACCACAAAAATTCAAAGGATTTAAGAGACTACTACAAACAACTATATGCCAAGAAAATGGACAACCACAAAGAAATGGACAAATTCTTGGAAAGGTGCAATTTTCCAATACTAACCCAGGAAGAATTAGAAAATATAAACAGACCTATCACAAGTAATGAAATTGAAACTGTGATTAAAAATTTTTGAACAAACAAAAGTCCAGGACCAGATGGATTCAAAGATGAATTCTATCAAACATTTAGAGAAGAGCTAACACCCATCCTTCTGAAACTCTTCCAAAAAATTGCAGAGGGAGGAACACTCCCAAATTCATTCTACGAAGCCACCATCACCCTGATACCAAAACCAGAAAAAGATATCACAAAAAAGAAAATTATAGTCCAGTATCACTGATGAACATAGATGTAAAAATCCTGAACAAAATACTAGCGAACAGAATCCAACAAAATATTAAAAGGATCATACACCATGATCAAGTGGTATTTATCCCAGGGATGCAAGGAGTCTTCAATATACGCAAATCAATCAATCTGATACTCCATATTAACAAATTGAGAAATAAAAACCTAATGATCATCTCAATAGATTCAGAAAAAGCTTTTGACAAAATTCAACACCCATTTATGATAACAACCCTCCAGAAAATGGGCATAGAGGGAACCTACTTTAACAGAGTAAAGGCCATATATGACAAATCCACCGCAAACATCATACTCAATGGTGAAAATCTGAAAGCATTTCCACTAAGATCAGGAAAAAGACAAGGATGTCCCCTTTCACCACTATTATTCAACATAGTTTTGGGAGTCCTACCCACAGCAATTCAGAGAAGAAAAAGAAATAAAAGGAATAAAAATTGGAAAAGAAGAAATAAAAATGTCACTGTTTGCAGATGACATGATACTATACGTAGAAAATTCTAAAGATGTTACCAGAAAACTACTAGAACTAATCAGTGAATTTGGTAAGGTTGCAGGATGCAAAATTAATGCACAGAAATCTCTTGTATCCCTATGCACTAACAGTGAAAAATCATAAAGAGAAATTAAGCAAACAATCCCATTTACCATCGCAACAAAAAGAATAAAATACCGAGGAATGAACCTCCCTAAGGAGGTGAAAGACTTGTCCTCAGAAAACTATACAACACTGATGAAAGAAATCAAAGATGACATAAACAGATGGAGAAATATACCATGTTCTTGGATTGGAAGAATCAATATTGTGAAAATGACTATACTACCCAAAGCAATCTTCAGATTCAGTGCAATCCCTATCAAACTACCAATGGCATTCTTCACAGAATGAGAACAAAAATTTTACAATTCATATGAAAACACAAAAGACCCCGAATAGCCAAAGCAATCTTGAGAAAGAAAAACGGAGCTGGAGGAATCAGGCTCCTAGACTTCAAACTATACTACAAAGCTACAGTAATCAAGACAGTATGGTACTGGCACAAAAGCAGAAATATAGATCAATGGTACAGGATAGAAAGCCCAGAGATAAACCCACGCACATATGGTTACCTAATTTATGAGAAAGGAGGCAAGAACATACAGTGGAGACAAGACATCCTCTTCAATAAGTAGTGCTGGGAAAACTGGACAGCTACATGTAAAAGAATGAAATCAGAACACTCCCTAACACCACACACTAAACTCCAAATGAATTAAAGACCTAAATGTAAGGCCAGACACTATAAAACCTTTAGAGGAAAACATAGGAGAAACACTCTTTGACATAAACCACAGCAAGATCTTTTTTGACCCACCTCCTAGAATAATGAAAATAGAAACAAAAATAAACAAATGGGACCTAATGAAACTTCAAAGCTTTTGCACAGCAAAGGAAACCATAAACAAGGCGAAAAGACAACACTCAGAATGGGAGAAAATATTTGCAAATGAAACAATGGACAAAAGATTAATCTCCAAAATATATAAACAGCTCATGCAGCTCAATATCAAAAAAAAATCCAATTAAAAGGGTGGAAGACCTATAGACATTTCACCAAAGAAGACATACAGATGCCCCAGAGGCACATGAAAAGATGCTCAACATCACTAATTATTAGAGAAATGCAAGTCAAAACTACAGTGAGATATCACCTCACACCAGTTAGAACGGGCATCATCAGAAAATCTACAACAACAAATGCTGGAGAGGGTGTGGAGAAAAGGAAACCCTCTTGCACTGTTGATGGGAATGTAAATTGATACAGCCACTGTGGAGAATAGTATGAGGTTCCTTAAAAAACTAAAAATAGAGCTACCATGTGACCCAGCAATCCCACTACTGGGCATATACCCTGAGAAAACCATAATTCAAAAAGAGTCATGTACCAAAATGTTCATTGCAGCTCTATAATAGCCAGGTAATTGAAGCAACCTAAATGTCCATTGACAGATGAATGGATGAAGAAGATGTGGCACATGTATACAATGGAATATTACTCAGCTATAAAAAGGAACGAGACTGAGTTATTTGTAGTGAGGTGGATGGACCTAGAGTCTGTCATACAGAGTGAAGTAAGTCAGAAAGAGAAAAACAAATACTGTATGCTAACACACATATATGCAATCTTAAAAAAAAAATGGTACTGATGAGCCTAGCGGCAAGGCAGTAATAAAGACGTAGACATAGAGAATGGACTTGGGGACATGGGGAGGGGGAAGGGTAAGCTGGGACGAAGTGAGAGAGTGGCATGGACATATATTCACTACCAAATGTAAAATAGCTAGTGGGAAGCAGCAGCATAGCACAGGGAGATTAGCTCAGTGCTTTGCGACAACCTAGAGGGGTGGGATAGGGAGGGTGGGAGAGAGACGCAAGAGGGAGAGGCTATGGGGATATATGTATGCATATGGCTGATTCACTTTGTTGTACAACAGAAACTAACACAGTATTGTGAAGCAATTATAATCCGGTAAACATCTATTAAAAAAAATCACCATGCCTGTTTACAAAGGTAAGCTATGATAAAGAAATATTTGCACCAAAGGGAGCACTGTTAATTTTATTTTACAAGCACATATAAGTAAATGTTAGATACCTTAATATATGCAGGGTAATGTACAAAAATTCTTAGTATATATTAAGTACCCTGTAACTTAATAATATTTCATATCTATTGAGCATCTACTGTTTTCCAAGGAATTTATAATCATTTTCTCACTTAGTTCCTCATAAAAACCTTATCAGATGGTATCATCATCCATAAAATAGGGATATATAATTTGATCAAGGTCAAAGAACTGATAAACATAATGAATAGGATATTAATGCCAATAACTGTGTATATACAGTTTGCCTGAAGTTCACTTCTCCAGAACTGTACTTGTTCATTGTGAAAGAAAATTTTAAATACCAAGACTCTAGTTTTAGCAAAACTATATTATAACACCATAAGAGAGTTCCACACATTGCAATTGCCTATAATGTGAGGACTCATGATTATGAAGTAAATGACAAGTGCCAGAGTAGTTTCCACTACAGGTGCCAGCAGTCCTGCTGGGCCACCGGATTCCATCCCTATCCTGGCTCTTGCTGACACCATGTGGCAACAATCATTTGTGTTAATTTAATTATTGGGGGTGAGGCTTCGAGTCTTGTGGCTTTTGGGGCATCTAAACAGTGGCAGTGGCTCCAGTGATCTCCCAGTTAATTGGCACCCTTTCCTTAGCCCAATCTAGGAAGACTGGCCACAAGAATACTGGGGAAATGGGAACCACCTTCTGCCCTGTTATTTGCTCAGATGACTTTGCACTATGATCCCATCTTCTTTGCTTCACCCTTTCCTCTGTGTCATCGCTCTATTTCCCCTCCTTCTCCCCCATATGTGACAGAACATAAAACTTTAGTCTACTTTCATTTGAGCAAGGAGGGCGGCTAGGGAGAGGAGAAAAACCAACAGCCAATCCTTCTACACTCAGATTTGCTTTCGGGGTTGAGGGTGTTAAGGCAAGGTTTTTCAGTTCTTGAAAATTAGGAAGCAAACAAAAAGTCTTCTTTTAATACAAAATATTGAATTTCAAATAATTATGGTACTCACTAATACTTTCATTTCTTTTATGTAATCTTAATATATTTTCCACTTATATTGATAACCCTTAATTTATATTACCACTATGCATTGTTAACTGGCTCAGTTGAATAGGTGAAGGGGAAAAACTTGTCTTGGAGAACATTTTATCCATTTCTGCATAAGCCACATTTGACTTCTAAAATATTAATTACATTTGCAGTGAGGCACACAAAGCTTTAGAAGGGCAGTCAGACCTCATGTATTAGGTATTAGCTGGTGGCCTTTGAGAGTGCAGAGCATGCACAGTTACGCTGTGCAGTTGCATGTAACTTTTCATTAATGCCTTTGAAGCAGCTTGAACAATGCAGAACAGCTGACTGTACCTCCTTTAAACTTTACCTCTTTTCCTCCAATTTGACCCCATGCCTTAGGTCATAATATATTTCACTGCCTACTATTGTTATTGCAAAAGTATTTTAACTGGTAATTCCAACGGGATAGGTCACTTTCAGTGGCTCTCAGTTTTAACCTCTTGAAACTTATAATAGCACAGTAGCCCTGTGCCAAGAGCTGAGGAAATAATGGAATTCTAAGTAGTTATCCAATAATTTGGTCCAGAAATAAAACTATGTATCCAAAAACAAATCCATTACAATTTAATGCAGGGTGATGTATACCTTTATATACATATCAGAAGTCTTTGTTAAAACATGCAAATACACTTACAAATTTAAGTAATTCTACTGTTACCTGAGCTGAACTCTGCCAATTTGCTAGAATTATTTTTTTTAAATAATTATCATAGACTCATAACCTAAACCTTGGATGTTGGACTCTCACCATCAAGTAATTCCTGAAACGGCATTTAGAACCATCTAATCACAATGTTTTTCTAGGACATTGTTTCTTACTGCTTTTTGCCACTAGATGGAAGAAGCAGGTTAACAAAATGATATTTTTGGTGCCTTATTCAACTCTACCCAGAAACAACCACAAGACTGTGTTTAAAATAATGACAGTCTCAGCACTCTTTTATTTATTCTTACTGCAGTATTTCTTTTCATGTGAATACTGGATCTAAGAACTGTATTTTTTTTGTTTTCTTTATAGAGATTAATTTTCTTTTTATTATTTTAAAGGACTGACATTTTCA
This sequence comes from Phocoena phocoena, assembly GCF_963924675.1. Lineage (NCBI taxonomy): Eukaryota > Metazoa > Chordata > Mammalia > Artiodactyla > Phocoenidae > Phocoena > Phocoena phocoena. Next base: position 126,544,236 of record NC_089223.1, read on the forward strand.
AAAGTAACTAAGAAGAAAACAACTGCCAGCTGGAAGAGGAGATGTGAGAATTATATGAAGATATTAGTAACAGGTATGTTGCAAAGCAATTCTCCACATGGATGATTGTCCAATAAATAACAAACCTCATTCATTTAATTATTCTTTTGTGCCACAAATGCTTATGGAGCAATTGGCACATTGAAGACACTAGACTACGTGCTGAGAAACACACAAGTGATGAATTAAGTGCAGCAACTGCTTATAAAATTTTTACATTCTACAAGAGAGCTGAGCAAGAGGTAAGTTGTCTTCATTTATACATCATTTCAAATAAGGTAGAAATGGATAAATACTAGAAATATAGGTGCAATATTTTGGACATACAGGGAGGGTGGGTTTGGAGTGTCACTTTCATCTGAGGAGAGCAGGAATCACTTCATGGAGAAACTGGAATTAAGAGGGACAGTTGATGTGGGAGGGGCAGAGAATGGCTTTCCTGTGATAGAAGCAGAATGAGCAAAGGCACAGAGAAGGAAATAGCAGTTTATAAACATGTATAATGATGAAAGGACAGTTCATTTTAACAAACAATTTAAATGTTTGTATAGATAGGACACTGTAAAATGTAGTTTTTGAGCAAATGATAGATACAGGAAGTAACCTCAGAAGCTAAAGCACCATGTATAGAAGAGTGGGCATTCTGGACAGTGAAGCTTCAGCTTGGAAACAGAAGATCACTCAAGATGAAATAACCTGGAAATGGGAACACTAGCATCCATCTGATGCTGGTGTTTTATCAAAAGTAGGTTTACTGTACATGTGGATTTGTAAATTGGTGGGAAGACTCCATAAGAGAATGATAATTCTGACTTAGGAGGACAGCTTCCTGCAGCTTCTATTCTTCATCACTCTCTGCATGTTAGAAAGGAGACCAAGGTGGTAAACAGTGTCATTTGACTCCAAAAAAACAGTATTTAATCTTTAGAATAACACGTAGTACCACCTACCTTCATACCTAGTGGTCTACTGATGTGAATGATCAAAGAATTCTATTCCAGCTGCTGAAGGCAATGAGCTTGAAGCTTGATATTAGGAGTAGCTATAAAAGTATCCAGTTTTTAAATCCAACCACAAAATTTGTTTTTATGGCCTCCTATGGAACTGTAGCTACAGGTTAACTAAAGGTTATGAAGTAATATTTCCTTTTCATGGTTCTGAATTCACTGCCTTGTAATTTCAGAGATCACCTTGTTCTACAGTGGGACAAGCTTTATGGTGTTATAATTTTGTATAGCTCAATGAAGACCATGTGACTTTTTCTTTTCCAAGTTTTGAGTCTATATTATTCCTATACTATTATTTGTATCTAGCTCATCACTGTATTAATTGCGAGAATGTAGATAGGATACCTTATATAATTCTAAGCCTTATATTTCCTGTTTTGTTCTGTGTCTTGCTCATAAGTAAGGTATAATTAAAACTTAAAATTAAATATTGTCTTATATCTTAATGGAGTAAAAATGCTATGCATTAAGTCATATTTAAATTTGATAAATATGTGAAAGTATAGAATTACTAGATTACCTGATATATACATACATATATGCTTTTATATATTTATATTTCAGATGAATAAATGCAGATTATAAACAGCCTCACCATTTTCTTCTATAAAGCAACTTTGTGGTAATAGCTAAATATATGCATATTTCCCCAAATTCAAAATAGTAACCTATGATTTTAATACACATATAAAATATTAGCTATGTTTAGACCTTATTAAATAAAGCTAATATTTCTATTTTGTTGTTACTTCATATACTTTATAAAATATAAACTGATTCCCCTATAAGGATCAGTTTGATTTTATCACTTTTTTGCCCATCTACAATTAAATCTTAAAAAAAGGATCATGACTCAGTAGTAGTGTATTAGGTCTGAAAAAATATAACTTCAAAGATACTTATCAGAAGGATAAAAAATGGCTATAGAAGCCTACATAAATTACTGGCTTTCTTTTAGGGCTGTGTCTACATAGGCAAGGTAGAGAATAGAAGTACTTATTTGAAAAGGGCTGGGCAAAAATTTTAAGCCCTGTCATTGAAGAAATGATACAGTAAGGAGATTGTAGCCTGGTTAGCCGGACTGTGTATTTACATTGATTCCATTGACTTGACATAATTGTGTTAACTCTATGTAACTTTTTACCCTTATAGGTATGGATAGAAAACCTAGAAATAAAATTCTGTAATTTGATACAACCTAGCCCTAATGCAGCTTGGTTTCCTTTTTTTTTTTTTAAACATCTTTATTGGAGTATAATTGCTTTACAATGGTGTGTTAGTTTCTGCTTTATAACAAAGTGAATCAGCTATACATATACATATACTCCATATCTCCTCCCTCTTGTGTCTCCCTCCCACCCTCCCTATCCCGCCTCTCTAGGTGGTCACAAAACACCAAGCTGATCTCCCTGTGCTATGCAGCTGCTTCCCACTAGCTATCTGTTTTACATTTGGTGGTATATATAAGTCCATGCCACTCTTTCAGTTCATCCCACCTTACTCTTCTCCCTCCCTGTGTACTGAAGTCCATTCTCTACATCTTCGTCTTTATTCCTATCCTCCCCCTAGGTTCTTCACAACCTTTTTTTAGGTCCCATATATATGTGTTAGCATACGGTATTTATTTTTTTCATTCTGACTTACTTCACTCTGTATGACAGTCTCTAGGCCCATCCAACTCACTACAAATAACTCAATTTCATTACTTTTTATCGCTGAATAATATTCCATTGTATGTATGTGCCACATCTTCTTTATCCATTCATCTGTCGATGGACACTTACGTTGCTTCCATGTTCCAGCTATTGTAAATAGAGCTGCAATGAACATTTTGGTACATGACTCTTTTTGAAATATGGGTACATGCCCAGTAGTAGGATTGCTGGGTCATATGGTAGTTCTATTTTTAGTTTTTTGAGGAACCTCCATACTGTTCTCCATAGTGGCTGTACCCATTTACATTCCCACCAACAGTGCAAGAGGGTTCCCTTTTCTCCACACCCTCTCCAGCATTTATTGTTTGTAGGTTTTTTGATGATGGCCATTCTGACTGGTGTGAGGTGATACCTCATTGTAATTTTCATTTGCATTTCTCTAATGATTAGTGATGTTGAGCATCCTTTCATGTGTTTCTTGGCAATCTGTATATCTTCTTTGGAGAAAGGTCTATTTAGGTCTTCTGCCCATTTTTGGATTGGGTTGTTTGTTTTTCTGATGTTGAGCTGCATGAGCTGCTTGTAAATTTTGGAGATTAATCCTTTGTCAGATGCTTCATTTGCAAATATTTTTTCCCATTCTGAGGGTTGTCTTTTCATCTTGTTTATGGTTTCCTTTGCTGTGCAAAAGCTTTTAAGTTTCATTAGGTCCCATTTGTTTATTTTTGTTTCCAGTTCTCTAGGAGGTGGGTCAAAAAGGATCTTGCTGTGATTTGTCATAGAGTGTTCTGCCTATGTTTTCCTCTAAGAGTTTTATAGTGTCCAGTCTTACATTTAGGTCTTTAATCCGCTTTGAGTTTATTTTTGTGTGTGGTGTTAGGGTGTGTTCTAATTTCATTCTTTTACATGTAGCTGTCGAGTCTTCCCAGCACCACTTATTGAAGAGGCTGTCTTTTCTCCATAGTATGTTCTTGCCTCCTTTTTCGTAAATTATGTAACCATGTGTGTGTGGGTTTATCTCTGGGCTTTGTATCCTATAACATTAATCTATATTTCCGCCTCTGTGCCAGTATCATACTGTCTTGATTACTGTAGCTTTGTAGTATAGTCTGAAGTCTAGGAGCCTGATTCCTCCAGCTCCGTTTTTCTTTCTCAAGATTGCTTTGGCTATTCAGGGTCTTTTGTATTTCCATACAAATTGTGAAACTTTCTGTTGTAGTTGTATGAAAAATGCCATTGGTATTTTGATAGGGATTGCATTGAATCTGTAGATTGCTTTGGGTAATATAGTCATTTTCACAAAATTGATTCTTCCAATCAAAGAACATGGTATATCTCTCCATCTGTTTGTATCATCTTTCATTTCTTTCATCAGTGTCTTATAGTTTTCTGCATACAGGTCTTTTGTCTCCTTAGGTAAGTATATTCCTAGGTATTTTATTCTTTTTGTTGCAGTGGTAAATGGGAGTGTTTCCTTAATTTCTCTTTCAGATTTTTTATCATTAGTGTATAGGAATGCAACAGATTTCTGTGCATTAATTTTGTATCCTGCTACTTTACCAAATTCATTGATTAGCTCTAGTAGTTTTCTGGTAGCATCTTTAGGATTCTCTGTGTATGGTATCATGTCATCTGCACACAGTGACAGCTTTACTTCTTCTTTTCCAATTAAGATTCCTTTTATTTCTTTTTCTTCTCTGATTACTATGGCTAAAACTTCCAGAACTATGTTGAATAATAGTGGTGAGAGTGGACAATCTTGTCTTGTTCCTGATCTTGGAGGAAATGGTTTCAGTTTTTCTCCGTTGAGCATGATGTTGGCTGTGGGTTTGTCATATATGGCCTTTATTATGTTGAGGTAAGTTCCCTCTATTCCTACTTTCTGGAGGGTTTTTATCATAAATCAGTGTTGAATTTTTTCAAACGCTTTTTCTGCATCTCTTGAGATGATCATATGGTTTTTCTCCTTCAATTTGTTAATATGGTGTATCACATTGATTGATTTGCATATATTGAAAAATCCTTGCATTCCTGGGGTGAAGCCCACTTGATCATGGAGTATGATCCTTTCAATGTGCTGTTGGATTCTGTTTGCTAGTATTTTGTTGAGGATTTCTGCATCAATGTTAATCAGGGATATTGGCCTATAGTTTTCTTTCTTTGTGTCATCTTTGTCTGGTTTTGGTTTCAGGGAGATGGTGGCCTCATAGAATGAGTTTGGACTGTTCCTCCCTCTGCTATATTTTGGAAGAGTTTGAGAAGGATAGGTGTTAGGATAGATAGCTCTTCTCTAAATGTTTGATAGAATTCCCCTGTGAAGCCATCTGGTCCTGGGCTTTTTTTTGTTGGAAGATTTTTAATCACAGTCTCAATTTCAGTGCTTGTGTTTGGTCTGTTTATATTTTCTATTTTTTCCTGGTTCAGTCTTGGAAGGTTGTGCTTTTCTAAGAATTTGTCCATTTCTTCCAGGTTGTCCGTTTTATTGGCATATAGCTGCTTGTAGTCATCTCTCATGATCTTTTTTATTTCTGCAGTGTCAGTTACTTCTCCTTTTCCATTTCTCATTCTATTGATTTGAGTCTTCTCCCTTTTTTTCTTGATGAGTCTGGCTAATGTTTTAGCAATTTTTTTTATCTTCTCAGAGAACCAGCTTTTAGTTTTATTCATCTTTGCTATTGTTTCCTTCATTTCTTTTTCATTTTTTTCTGGTCTGATCTTTATTTCTTTCCTTCTGCTAACTTTGGGGTTTTTTTTGTTCTTCTTTCTCTAATTGTTTTAGGTGCAAGGTTAGGTTGTTTATTTGAGATGTTTTTTGATTCTTGAGGTAGGATTGTACTGCTATAAACTTCCCTCTTAGAACTGCTTTTGCTGCATCCTTAGGTTTTGGGTCATCATGTTTTCCTTGTCATTTGTTTTTAGGTATTTTTTGATTTCCTGTTTGATTTCTTCAGTATCTCTTGGTTATTAAGTAATATAGTTTTTGTCCTCCATGTATTTGTATTTTTTACTGATTTTTTTCCTGTAATTGATATTCAGTCTCATAGCGTTGTGGTCAGAAAAGATACTTGATACAATTTCAATTTTCTTATATTTACCAAGGCTTGATTTGTGACCCAAGTTATGATCTATCTTGGAGAATGTTCCATGAGCATTTGAGAAGAAAGTGTATTCTGCTGTTTTTGGATGGAATGTCCTATAAATATCAATTAAGTCCATCTTGTTTAATGTATCATTTAAAGCTTATGTTTCCTTATTTATTTTCATTTCGGATGATCTGTCCATTGGTGAAAGTGGAGTGTTAAAGTTCCCTACTCTGATTGTGTTACTGTCGATTTCCCCTTTTATGGCTGTTAGCATTTGCCTTATGTATTGAGGTGCTCCTATGTTGGGTGCGTAAATATTTACAATTGTTATATCTTCTTGGAATGATCCCTTGATCATTATGTAGTGTCCTTCTTTGTCTCTTATAATAGTCTTTTTTTTTTTAAGTCTATTTTGTCTGATATGAGAGTTGCTACTCCAGCTTTCTTTTGATTTCCATTTGCATGGAATACCTTTTTCCATCCCCTCACTTTCAGTCTGTATGTGTCCCCAGGTCTGAAGTGGGTCCCTTGTAGACAGCATATATACGGGTCTTGTTTTTGTATCCATTCAGCCAGTCTATGTCATTTGGTTGGAGCATTTAATCCATTTACATTTAAGGTAGTCCTTGATATGTATGTTCCTATTACCATTTTCTTAATTGTTTGGGGTTTTTTATTGTACATCTTTTCCTTCTCTTGTGTTTCCTGCCTAGAGAAGTTCCTTTAGCATGTGTTGTAAAGTTGGTTTGGTGTTGCTGAATGCTGTTAGCTTTTGCTTTTCTGTAAAGGTTTTAATTTCTCTGTCAAATCTGAATGAGATTCTTTCTGTGTAGAGTAATCTTGGTTGTAGGATTTTCCCTTTCATCACTTTAAATATGTCCTGCCACTCCTCTCTGTCTTGCAGAGTTTCTTCTGAAAGATCAGCTGTTAACCTTATGGGCATTCCCTTGTATGTTATTTTTCCCTTGCTGCTTTTAATATTTTTTGTTTGCATTTAATTTTTGATAGTTTTATTAATATGTATCTTGGCGTGCTTCTCTTTGCATTTATCCTGTATGGGACTCTCTTTATTTCCAGGACTTGATTGACTATTTCCTTTCCTAATTTAGGGAAGTTTTCAACTATAATCTCTTCAAATATTTTCTCAGTCCCTTTCTTTTTCTCTTTTTCTTCTGAGACCCCTATAATGGTTTCCTATTATCACTTGAAAATCATTGGTGATTTTCCTATAGGGACTTTTAAAAAAGAAATCTAACAGTAAAAGTTTATATGCTCAATAAAACATGCCTGTTAAGAGTGTTATTTGCTCTTTATTGACTTTAGAAGTTTATTTCTTCCAGTTTAGAAAAAATGTAGTTTTGCCTTTTAGAAGTTATAGCGTTTTTGGCCAAATAACGTCTCTCTGTTACTACAGGTGATATAATATTCCTTTGTGGAAATCTGATTAAAACAAAACAAAACAAAACTCATCAGTCCAAATTCTGTTCTTTGTAGTGCTGGCATCAAATGGGAATTTCATAAATTTAACAGAAAAAATACTTTAAACAGTTGAGTATTTGGTAAACATCAAGCTATTTTAGGCAAGGGGCTACATCATAATTACATCAGCAGTTGAGCATAAAGGTACCTAAAACTGTTATGTATGGTGTTGTGGAGTTTTTGTATTGTTTTGTTTTGTTTTTGCATTTAAGCTTTTCTTTATATACAAAGTGGGTTTAATAAAATAGATAGCTCTCTTCAAAAGTTTCAGACCAGAGAACATTTGAATACTAGAGTAGAAAATTTGTGCTTCTTGTCCAAAAATATTAATTTCATTTTGTTCCATAAATGTTCTTATTGTTATTTGATATTTCTAAGCTATATAACAAAACAACTAAAATTTCCTACAAAATTATGATTATTTTGACATTTTAAATTTTTACTGAAGGTGATATGTTTACTGAAATTTCCAAGTTGCCAGAAGAATGCCTTTGACCATTTTGGAATATTAGAAAGAACATAATCTATTTATAAGAAAAGGAAAAAAACCTTCCACATAATACATTTTAAAAAATGTTCTAACTCTTTTTCTAAGCAAAAGTAGCTCAGAGCTAGACATAATTTGAGAATATATAGGAGCAAAAGAACAATCATACCACTGAATATATGGATCCATTTCTTTTGCTCTTATGATGAGACAGTTTTCTAAATGGCTGTTTAAACCTATAGCATTCAATGTTTACACTAATTTATTACTGGCTCAAATTTTTGCTTTCTTTCCTTCCATCAGAATCACTTTGGTTAATTTTCTTTACAAAATGAGAAATGAGTAATTGAGAATGCATGAATGTACCTAACAGTAGGAGATTCAAGAAGTATTATGTTGTAGAGAGGGAATAAAGAGTCCCATTGTTACTGAATTGAGTTCATTTCTATTCTTTAAGATCCTTTTCTCTTACAGACGTTTCACAGAATCATTTGAAATAAAGAGTATAACTTTGAAAACAAAGACTTACCAGTTTAATTAGGGGAAATTGGAATAGAAAATTAAATTCTGAATAAGACTCCAAATTTCTTAGAGTATTTTTATTCTTCTAGACATCCTTCAGAGTAATTCTTTTAAAACATAAACCTTGTCAGTAAATTCTCTGCTTAGAACTGGACATTGTTTTCCCGTAGCTTCAGCATAAACTCTAATGTTAGCCCCCAGGATCTTCACCCTCTTCCAGCATCATTTCTCTCAGTATATCCCCCCATCACCCACCATGCTCCTTATGCTGCTTTTAACAAGCAATTTTCTCCATTCATAATCACACTTGTGTCCTTTCCTGTTCTGTTCCAGCACATCTTTCAGTTGTAACTTCTGTGAAGTCTTTGCTGACACTGTCTACTCTTCCAATCCCCACAGTCAGAACTAGAGGCTTCCTGCTCTGTGCTCCCATACTTCTGTTACAGCACTTTCACAGTTTTCTCATGTGTTGTTCACAGTTCTCTTTCCCCCAGATTGTGAGTTACCTAAGGGCAAGGGAAGTGTCTTGTTTTTGGAGTTCTAACATCTAGCACAGAAAAGGCAGATGGTGGTTATATGAGAAATGTTTGTTTTATTAATTGATTAACACTTAATAAGCATTTAATGTATACCCAGGTAAGAACAACATTCTAATATTACATTTTGGGGGGATACATAGAAGTCAGAAGCTAGCATGGGCTGTGAATAATAAACGCTGACTAACTGACATCATTATTTCGTGTTCTCAAAAATCTTGAAGTAGGTAAAATAAATACCCAGAATAAACTATCCAAGATAGTTATATTCAACATATGTATTTTCCTTTCATGTGTAGCTCAAGTCCCTGGAGGCATTTTCTGACTACTCCAACCTGTATTTATCTCCGTGTTTCTATTACTTTTCTGCGTTATCCAGCCAGGTTCTAAATCTATGCTTCGTTGAACTGTTCATTGGTTTTTAGATGTGCATTTTGTCTTTCTTTCTGATTATAAAGATTATATGTTCTTTTAGGGCAGGGGTTACATCTTCTACTTTGAATTTTCTCTGCAGAACCTAGTGAGAAGCTACACACATAATACGATCTCAAAAATTATTTATGGAATGTGTAGGGGTTCGGAATGAGCCTCCTCAGAATGTGTCACTTTTGTATGAAGATTGTTTTGAGCTGGGGGCAATTGAGTCCCTGCAGGTTCAAGAGAAACTACTGCCTTTCTCTTAACTAGAGAAAGGCAGAAGAATTTGAATTAGGAATTTTTCCCAGAAAAGATTTATTACCAGAGGTAAATTTTATCTAAGTGGCCCCATCTATATGGCAGGGCAAACATCTAATTATCAAACTTCTGCTTTTCTTCTTACTGTCCTGTGAATAGCCCTCCTATCCTTGGAAGCCCTGGGCCCCTATCCCATTGCTTAGCTCAGGATGGCATCTATACGTCATTTTACCTTTTGGTCTTTGAACCTCTCACGTATGTGGGGTTCCCATATGTAAAAAATTAAGTTTCATTTTCTCCTTTTAATCTGTCTCATGTCAATTTAATTCTTAGACCAGCCGGCAGAACCTAGGAGAGTAAAGGAAAGTTTTCTGCTTCCCCAACAAATGAATAAAAGCAAATTCACATCATTAAACATTGTAAATACTACATAAATAAAAGTACCTGTGTATTAAGTCACAAAAAGCCATTCCTCAAAATATTTTTTGTACAAATTTTGCTGTGCGTGAATACAGCACAAAAATGTCTTACTACAATTAATAGAATTCCTTAAAATGTAATGGGGTATTGATTGCCTCGAGGATATTAGTAAAAAATGTTATTTCAGTTTAATTTGATCAAGACCAAGGAAGCAAGAAAGACATTGCTTTACGTATACCATGGGATTTGCTTTTCTGTCTTATTTTGACAGTTGGAATATAGAGTTACCACAACATGATGCAGTTTACCAGTGCTACAGAGCCCTGTGACTCTCAAGTTTGATTCTGGGGTCCAAGGCTTACTGATGAAAGTGAATGATCCTTTCTTTGATGATCCCCAGCACTACCAGGCGAAGCAGGACTGCCTTTTGATGGAGCATGCAGGTGAGAAATTTTCTATTTTGAGTGCCAAAGCTGAGAGAAATAGAGAGCACATGTTGTGATATATGGCAGTGCTCTCTTACAATATCTGTTAATCCTCTCAGAGTTTCCAAATACCTCATGCTACTTATCCCACGTATCTGAAAATGCAGTGACATGGAAAGATGAGGTCAAAAACTGTGTGACCTGGAACTGAGATTTTTGAAATGAACAGTCTATATCTGGTAGGTATTTAAGAAAATTATCTATGAAGCAGTATTAACAATTCATGTGAAAATGTTAGTTCAAGTAATAAATATAGATAATTGATTTGTTTCAGGTATTTAATGGCATTTGTAAAGCATGCATCCTTAAATTTAAATTGACAGTGTTCTCTAAGTTCTAGGAACTAAAAAACTGTACCTTTAAAATACTTTTGGTAGTTTTGTGATTCTTATTTCTAAAAATGTAGCTATATATTTTGAGAAAGATTTTTCATCCAGATATTTTATGTTTTAGTAATTTACAGATTTCATTGAATAAGTTAGGGAAAATAAAGTAGCCTTTTCATGGAATCATAGTGTATTGGAACTCTGCCTGTGAGGAGTCTAGAAGTCTGGCTACCTTAAACATACCTGTGTCTACATCTGAGGGCTCTTGACTCCAAATCCAGAACCTTCCAAGATATGCTATTGTCCTGTTTAAAAAATTTTATTTCTTCAACTACTAGAATTTAATGAGTAGAAATTCTTTCTCCAGAATCTCTCTTGAAACCATATTTACCACTTTGTTGTGGACATGAAAACCTGAACATACCCTTTCTTTATCCCAAACTTCTCACACCTGAATCTGAACTTGTCTTTATACACAATCACTTTTATTTCTGACTTTCCAGTTTCTGTTATTCTCCAAGTTACCAGCTGTGAGATCCTGATGTCATCATTGACCTCTTCATTTTTTTTGTCCCCACAAACAGTTATCAAATCCTTCTGATTGTTCTTTAGGGGTATCCCTTGAGTGTGTCCCTTCATTGCCATCCTCAGCATGACTTCCTGAGGACTGTCTAGACTGTTACAGTATATGGTTTCCTACGGGTTTCTGCTCCCAGCGTTACAGTACATGGTTTCCGACGGGTTTCTGCTCCCAGCATCTCCCTGATCCTGCTTATTCCACACACAGTGACCTGGCTGGTGGTCCTAAAACACCACTTTGATTATGTCACTACATTTTTTCAAGAAGATTAATAGCTCCGTTTTGCTTGCAAGGTTAAGCCCAAAATTGTTAGACTGCTGTCCAAGGCCTTTGATTGGCTCCTCTTCAAACTGTGTTCAATTACCGTTCTTCCAGAAACCTCTGCCTCAACCAAGCAGGTCTGCTCATTCTAACTTAAACGATTTGAACCTTTGAACACATAGAATTTCCCTTCCTTTCTGCCTACCCAAATCCTCCCTTTTCAACCTGGCTAAAATGTCACCTCCTTTGTGAAGACTTCTAAGATAATCCAGTTCTTGGTGATTACTCAGTCTTTTGAACTCCTATATCTATGCTGTGCCATTCATCAAAAAATTTATTATATACTGCTTCATGACATTTGCATAACCCCAAATTGAATCTCCTCTATTATTTTTGACTGCTGTTTCAATTCTTAGGTAATGTCTGTTTTCCTTATTATCTTTAAAACTCCTAAAAGGCAAGAACATGTCTTTTCTGTTCCCTGAGAGGATTTACTATAAAGCTAATGAAACTTATGCTTCAGGGCCCCTTACTTGCATGGTTCCCTTCTAATGTCCTGTGTCTACTTTTGTTTTGATAATTTTGAATTTTTTTCAGACAGGGTCCTCCCACATTGTTAAGCTTCTGGCCCCATAAACCTTGGGTCCACCTCTGAATGGGAATGATAGCTAACAATTAATATTCATTTTGTGCTTATGTTGAGGCACTGTTTTGCTGTAATATTTCTGTTTAGCTACAGATAGAAAGAACCCCCTTCCCCTGTGCCACTCAAACCCCAATATAATAAATTATATTAATTGCCCAATTTGTAATGACAAAGAATACAGAAATCTGGCAGAAGCAAGCACACACAGAGCAGGAGAAGATACAGGATCTCTCTGAGCAGCTTCCTTTGGCCCCCAAAGTCTTGGTAATGGCACAGTCCCAGCAGGGCTCAGTCATGAAGGCTCTGAGAAGGTGAATGATTTATTATGCCATGGACTTTTATGGTTGGAATTTATGTTATCGCTCAAGAAAATCTTATACTAGCAATAATGTGTCCTTAATCAGAAATATTTGGAGACCTTCTGAATTCTCTTCTCAAGTCTCATGTGGCATCAGAAGGTCATGTTGGATGTGGACGTAGAATGGAGACATGCCAGTGCACAGGATGTCCTGAGCAGAATCTCTGTCCCCCGCTTGACCACATTCTGGCAAACACTTTATAGGTACTGTTCCATTTAATCCTCACTGCAATCCTGTGAGATAGGTATTGTTACTATCACCATTTTACAAATGAGGAAGCAGAGGCTCAGAGAAGGTCATTATCTTGCCTGTGATCACTCAGTGCATAAGTAATGGAGCTGGTACTCAAAAGGCCAAGTTGTCTGGTTTTAGAACTAGAATTTTAAAAATTCCTTACTAGATTGATTACAGTAGATGAATTCATTTGTATTATCTTTTAAAAAATTCTTTTTGAAATTCTCTTTTTATTTATTTAATCCCTCAAGTCTGTTCATTGACATTAATTTTGAAAAATATGCTGAGGGGAAAAAAAAAGGTTCCAGTGAAAAATGTTTAGAAAACACTGCAAACTCTATTTGTCCCTTGGAGAGTCACTATGAATATTAGCATATTAGTAATTCCCAAATCCTTCAGAAGAGAAACCTGTTTCGTATTATTAACCCAACATACATAAACATATTTTCTACTTTTCAGTAATACTAATAACAACAATGGCAACTAGAATTTATTGAGTACTTACTCCAGACACTATTCTAAAAACTTCATATATTAGTCCTATGACATAGATACCATTTTTGGTTTTTTTTGTTTTTTGTTTTTGTGGTACGCGGGCCTCTCACCGCTGCGGCCTCTTCCCGCTGCGGAGCACAGGCTCCGGACGCGCAGGCTCAGCGGCCATGGCCCACAGGCCCAGCCGCTCCGCGGCATGTGGGATCCTCCCAGACCGGGAAACGAACCCGTGTCCCCTGCATCGGCAGGTGGACTCTCAACCACTGCGCCACCAGGGAAGCCCCATAGATACCATTTTTACCTGCATTTGACAGATTAGGAAACTGAAGCATAAAGCATTTGAGAAATTTGTCCAAGCTTACATAGTGGCTTAGGCACAATTTGAAGTCAACTACTATTCTAAGCTGCCTCCCACATTTAATACCTACTATCTGTAGAAATTCTGCGGAATTAATGTTTCAATGAAATCACTTCGGGATACAATTGAAACGTTACTTTGTATGGACAACATATAAATTAACTTTTAATATTCACAAGGTCCCGAGAATATTACATCGAGCTTTCTGAAATAGTTTGCAGTAATGTTGAATATAAAACTTTAATTGTATAAGATACTAGATTTCCATTCTTCAGAATGTGACTCTTTACAAATGTTTCCTTTCTTGACTCTTTGTGGATTAAATTTCTCAATATGATGATTGTTTTTTATTTGCAGTTGTTGAATCATTTTTGTTCGAACAGCAAGACTAAACAGCACCTGGAGGTGGAACTCTGCCCGTAAGTTCTCTCTTTTCTTTTTTTTAAATAAATTTATTTTATTTGTTTTTGGCTGTGTTGGGTCTCCATTGCTGTGCACAGGCTTTCTCTCACTGTGGCGAGTAGGGGCTACTCTTCCTTGAGGTGCGCGGGCTTCTCATTGCAGTGGCTTCTCTTGTTGCGGAGCACAAGCTCTAGGCATGCGGGCTTCAGTAGCTGTGGCACGCAGGCTCCGTAGTTGTGGCTCGCAGGCTCTAGAGCACAGGCTCAGTAGTTGTGGCACACGGGCTTAGTTGCTCCACGGCATGTGGGCTCTCCCCAGACCAGGGCTCGAACCCGTGTCCCCTGCATTGGCAGGCAGATTCTTAACCACTGCGCCACCAGGGAAGTCCCGTAAGTTCTCTTTTAATATACACAAGCTGCTCACTGCTTTAGGCTAACTTTCCAAATAGTTTTAAAAATCATTAAACTCATAAAGCAATTATACTCCAATAAAGATGTTACAAAAAATCACTAAACTCTCATTCTATTTGGTTTGAAAAATATGCCTGAGTCCCTCCCATATTTATTATTGTAGACCTCATAGGAAGTTAGAAGGGTTAAAGTAGGTAGACTGTGCATTTCCACTGAAATACAGAATCACACAGGTGATTGAGAATATATTTCCTTAAGGCTGACCCACTTCCTGATTTAAATTCATCATGATTGGTTTTTTTTCATGAAACTAGTCTCACAGGTCTCAAAATTATAGAGAGCTTCTAGTGTAGTTATGATACCTAAAGTTTTTTTAGGATACTTTTGATTCTAGTTCAACTCCAGTAAGTAAGTTCTATATACACACACACACACACACACACACACACACACACACCTTACATTTTATAGACTTTGTCTTTGAGTTAACAAGCAAACAAAGTTTAGAAGGTAATTTCCTAATGTGATGAGTTATGAGTTCCAAAGCATTTGTTTTAAACTTGAAACTTTTAAAATTTAAAGCCATCTATTTAACTCCATCCAGGGCATCACCCATTTCTACACAAAGTCCAGACAAGGGTGTATGGATTCTTCTGGCCCTTACTGTGCTGGGCAGACAATATTGATATCTGTAAAGATACTCAGTCAAGGATTATGGTTTAGAAACAAACTGCATGGCTATAGCTTTAAAGAAAGAAATAATTCTTTAGAAAGTCATTTTGGATTGTTAAATACAATTTTACCACTCTTAAAAAGCACTTACCACATTCAGTGTATTTGAATCCCTTCACATTTTGCCTGGTGAAAATGCTATATTGGACTTTCCTCTGTGACAGCCAGTCATCTAAGTATGTATTTCACCTCCTCAAATTAACCTTATCCACAGATTTCTCTCTCTTTCTTTTGGTAAAAGTTGTTCCTTAAAGTGCTTATTCATTTCTGTCCTCTTATCACAAAGCTTGTTTTATGATTTTCTTAGATGTAACAAATTAGCAAATTCAGTTAGGTGTAGCTGAGTCACTGAACCTATACTTTTTAAAAAAAACACACACATATTTTGTGTACTTTTCTCCTTTGACGATAAAAGGAAATCATATACATTGTGAAACACTTAGGAAATAATAAAAGGCACATACACAAATAAAAATCAGCTGTAATATTACTACCCAGATGAAGTCATTATTCACCTCTGAGTATATAACCAGCATCTAAATAGCTGAATATGACCAGCAGATTGGTCTTTCTTGTTTGTTTGTTTTGGTTTGGTTTTTCTGTTTTTTTACTTACAGTGTGTTTTTACAATTTTGAATTTAACTGCAATTAGAGTGCTTCTCATAGTTACAGTGCATGCCTGGTCCTCTGCATATTTGAGCACGAGATCTCTAGAATCACGGTGCAACAATTTTTTTTGAACATATTATCATATTGTCATAGAAAACACGCAGAAGCAATCAGCATTAGGTTCTTTCTGTCTCAAGTCCCAAGCTCCCAGTCAGATCATTTGCTTTCCATTGCATTCCTTTCCCTTAGAGGAAAAAAGGGTAAGTGGCAGAGGGAACCACCATGCTGTTCTTGGCTTTGGCATTACTGACATTGCTAAAATGCTTCATCAGTTTGGATGTGTACACCTGAACTTTTGTGCATCTATTGGGCAGTTCTGATCCTCATCTTTTTCTTTGAAGCAACGTGTGAGATGATAAAATAAGCCAATCAATGAGGCGTTTTAAGGCACTGTATTGTTTTTGCCAAGTCATGCTGGTGACACCTGAGATCTGTTAATTGAGCATCAGTTGTTTTAGATAACAACAGCAGCAATAATGACTTTACACAATGCTTACATTGTGTCAACTGCTATTCTAAGCACTTTTCACATGTTAAATCCTTTAGCCATACCATAGTACATTTTACAGGTGAGGAAACATATCTGTTGAATAACTTAACCAAGGTTTCACAGCTAGTAAGTAACAGAGTCTAAATTTGAATTCAAGAAGTCTGGTTTTTAAAGTCCACGCTCTTTAATCCCTGTGCTGCTTCTGCTGATAATAACTATATTAACTTGAGTTGCTAAGATAATTTCTTCAAAATGAATCAGTTATTTTCTTCACTCTTATTAATTGTGTGGACATTCACATCTCGAGGAGAATAGTTTCAATGAGTAAAACCCAAATATTTTGTAGTTTTAATCATATAAATGCATAAAACATTAAAAATAGAAAACAAAAGTTGAAAACAAGTTGAAAATCTTGAGTATTTATAAGACTTTAAATATTTTGATTTATAAATTTATACTGTGCCTCTAGATATTCTGTGACTGACTAAGTAAATTGAAAGTTTCCTGTATTCATCAGAATTCTTTTATTTATAAATGAAAGAAATACAACTCAAGGAAATTTGATCAGAAAGAAAGAATTGTTGGCTCAGATACTTCAGAAGATCACAGGTGAGCTAGCTAGCCTCCTTCAGTTTGCCTCAATCCAAAGATTAGAGGTGATGTCAACAAGTATTTCTCTCTTGCTCTTTTCTCTTCTTACACCTCCATGTCCTACTCCTCCCCCCCATTCGCCTCTAAATCCTTTCCACATCTATGTGTATCTGTGTTGTTCTTTCCTCCTATAGAGAGGGGCTTCCTTTATGAGGTGGTGGTGAGGGAGGTGACTCAGGCAATTGGAAATTTACAACATTCCTAACTTAGCCACCTTAAAGGAAGCAGATTTCTTCTTCCTGCTTCAGTATGTAAGGAGGCTGTGACACTGTCATTGCCAGCCCTGCCAGAACCACATAGTTTGAAGGGTGAGGAGCAGTTCTTCAAAGGCAATGAGGGTTCTGAGAAAAAGGGAGAAGGAAAATCTGGCAGAGAGAAGTGTTTGGTGTTCATTTTATTTTCACATCTCCAGCACAGTCATTATATAGTTCTTAAATATAAATCCTATTGGTTATTTAAATTCTTCACGTTTTCTTTCTTTTGTTTCACCTGGAACCCTACCTTTTGGCAAATTTTCTGGAGGACTGAATGGAAAAACAAATGTGCATAAGCTATTTTGCCATATATCAGGAACTACTAAAGTATGTTGTTGGGAGATAAGATTGAAATCATTAGCATTTTAATTTCTTCTGTTAAAAGAACTTGTCTTGTGTAGTCCTGAGAGTAATAAGAATATCAAGAATTTATCATTTGGGGTTTTCAAATTCTTATGTGTTAAGACTTCTTGGAATGTCTTAATGGTATGCTTCATTAACTCAACCACATTTATTGCCACTTTGAAGATTTTATTATTTAGATAATATAAAGGTAGGCATTTTACTGTAAGTAGTTACTACCTATATTGTCTTTCTAAGCCAGGATCTTGGAAGGAACTAGATTATCTTGATATGTTAGAAGTCCTGCTTCGTTTAATCTTAATAGAGCATTCGTCCATGTGGTTTATAATTCTTTAAATGAGTGCCTGTAATAAATAAAATTAAATTACTTTAATGTAAAAATATGTTGTGATTACTGATTTATTTATTTAAAATACTTTTTTTTAGTACTTGCTATGTTCCAGGCATTGTTTTAGGCACTGGAGATACAGTAATGAAAAAAAAAATTGGCAAAAAGTCCTTTCCTCATGGAACATTTATTCAGTGAATTATAGTACATGGGTTATAATATGAATGGTTGTATTATTGACATCATTTTATAGATACTATGTGATTGACTTATAAATAACATTTATTGAGGACTTACAGTATGCCAGGCTATGCTAAGCGTATTGTACATATTACCTTATTGTCTTCACCTGGGAAGGAAGTATTATTATTTTGTTCATTTTACAGGTGAGGTATAAAAAACTGAGGTACACTAAGTATCAAGAGCAGGGATTCAAACACAGACTCATCTGACCTGGAAGCCTGCAATCTTAACCACCATGCTGCACTGCTTCCAGTGCCCAGGGCATTGGCAGCAACACAGTGGGGCTAATAAACGATCATTGCATAGAAGTATTTCTGAGCCATACTTATAATAATGGCATTGTGTTAGGCACTAGAGACAGTAGACGGATGAGTGTGACAAAGTCCTTTACCTTATTTGCTTTAATTAAACTTACTAATAACTTGGAGGGAACTGTTAACTAAGATGTCTTTGAAGTGACAGAATCTGTAAAGTGCAGATTAAATATAAGTATGGCGAATGTCAACAGATGTCATGTTATAAATTAGGATAGTAAATTACCCCATGATTATAACATGAATCAATCAAATCATCTAAAACTACTATGGATGATGAATAAGAGGAGCCTTCAATTCCAATAAATTAATCTCACAGCCATGGGACGTAATTTTTTTCTATACTCTGAATCTAGAGCTTGCCCTCTAGATTTTCAAATATATTTGTTTGAAAGATTCTGTGGTTATTTCTTTGTTTTTTAAAAAGGGTAAGGATATGTGAAATTTGGTATTGTATAAAAATGATAATTAAAGAAAATTTTTTCTAGGTACTCAATGTATTTCCCAGTAATCTATTCCTTGGTTCTAAAAGTTGCCTTTTCCTTACCCCTTCCTTTCCTTTGCCTCATTCTGTCTGGCTCTTTTTTCCTGCCTCCTACTTTCTCTCCCTTGTCCCAACTTTTCCTATCTGGCTTAGAATTGTAGAATACTAGGACTGGAAGAACCATTAAGGTCCATATATTCCAAAGTTTTATTCAGTTTAGAAATCGCTCCTTCCGTCTTGTTGTTGGAGCAAAGGTTGTTACCCAACCTTTGATGGAAAAGAAGATATAGTGTTGGAAGGGCAGTAACCTCTAAAGAATGCCATTGTTAGAAAGTAATTTTCCATATTTAATTGAAACTCACTTCTATATACTTCCTAGATGCTGTTCCCAGTTTTGACTTTTAGATGAACAAAAACAAGTTTATTTCTCATCTATGTGATAAGTTGGGCAAAAACCTAATCACAGGGCCACATCCAGCTGCAAGAGAGGCTAGGAAATGTCACCTCTAGCCAGGCAGTCACAGGCCAGCTAAACCCAATACTACCTATTATTAAAAGGTAGCAAGAGAGACTAGATACTGATGGACAATTAGCAGTAATACTACATGTATAAAACAGGAAAACAAGTGAAACATAAACATCATGTTCTGTGTTCTGTGATGGTCATTCAGGTACAGCCACAAGAAGAGACCCAGGAGAAACTCATGAAAACAAAGTTTATTATACTTATAGGCCCTAGAAACAGGAGGCATGACATAACATGAAGAGCAACATGAGAAAGCACTAGCATGGATCAGGAGCCAGAAGGGGCAGAGGTGAGGGGGTGTGTAGGCTTGGATTTTCTGAGAGAAAGGCAAGGCAGGGCATTGTAAATAGGTCAGGTTTGGCTTGATTGAAAAATGTTGGCAGTCTGTAAGCTCTAAGGTCGTCCTTAGTTACCTGCTACCTGGCCCTGGGATGATTAAGGCAGAGAAATACTGCCTCCTAGGTGGTATGACCAGATAAAGGAAGCATGGCTCTAGATTGCTTAGTTTACATATCAAAAGCATGCTGGGAACACAATGAGGTATTACCCCATACCTGTTAGAATGGCTGTTATCAAAAAGACTAGAAATAATGAGTGTTGACAAAGATGTGGAGAAAAGGGAAGCCTTGCATACTGTTGGTGGGAATGTAAATTGGCACAGCTACTATGGAAAACAATATGAAGGTTCCTCAAAAAATTAAAAATAGAACTACTGTATGACCCAGCAATTCCACTTCTGGGTATTTATCTGAAGAAAATGAAAACATTAATTTGAAAAAAATATATGCACATGCATATATGCATATATCCCCATGTTCATTGTAGCATTATTTATAGAGACAAGACATTGTTTCCATGTCTTGTCTAAGTGTCCATTGATGGATGAAAGAAGATGTGATATATATCTACAATGGAATATTATTTAGCCATGAAAAAGAATGAAATCTTGCCACTTGTGACAAGATGGGTGGACCTCAAGGACATTATACTAAGTGAAAGGCAGAGTAAGACAAGTACCTGATGATCTCTTTTATATGTGGAATCTAAAATTATCTATCTATATTGATAGAAAGATGGAGAGAGAGATACATAATCTAAGCTTATAGATACAGAAAACAGATTGGTTCCCAGAGGTTGGGGTGGGGGGGTAGATGGAAAAGGGAGAAATGGATGAACTGGGTTTTTTTTGTTTTTAGTTTAAATAAATTGAATGTTTTAAAAATTAAAAAAAGAAAAAAATTAAATTAAGGTACATTTTTGTAATTTTATCTAAAAAATGTGAATTCATATGCCTTAGATGTTTCTTACAGTGTCAATGCAGTAATGGAAAAATGTAGAAAGCATATGCAATTTTTTTTTCAAAAAATGTATTCTTTATTATTTTCACCAGTCACTACAAATGATATTTAAAAAATACAAATAGTATACATCACTATAAGAACTTAAACATGTAGGTCAAATAGTGCTAAATTGAGTGTCATTATTTTGTCCATTATTACAGGTGAACAAGTATGGTAAATAATAAAATTTAAAGAAATTAAGTATTAAAATTCTTCAATTTAATTTGCTTATGTTACAACTTTGAACACTACTAATTTAATTTTACTTTCTAATTTTAAAGACATCATTATTGGAAACCTGAATTATTAAGAAATACTTCTAAGATGTTCATTCCTTAACATTTTTGATGAGGGAGTTTAGTTTTTGACCTTGTAAATATGACATTTAGCAAGTATGTACTTAATTCAGACTTTGGTTGAAATACACACATCTCTTGTGTGAAGGGCAGTAAATCAACTGAGACTGGATTGTTGCTGATACTTTGCCAACTCTGTTTTGTGAGCAGAATATTTTAGTATACTGTGAACAGTGTGTTAAACATTATTAACATGAGTCTAAATAACTGGTCCTGAAATTAATGTTCTTTTATCTGACAACTTCTCCTATTAATAGAAATAGAGCTGAGAGGACTTTAAGTCAAGATGGCAGAGTAGAAGGACGTGTGCTCACTTTGTCTCACGAGAGCACCAGAATCACAACTAACTGCTGCACAATCATTGACAGGAAGACTGGAACTCACCAGAAAAGATACTCCACATCCAAAGAAAAAGGAGAAGCCGCAATGAGACAGAACAAGGGGCGCAATCACAATAAAATCAAATCCCATAACTGCTGGGTGGGTGACTCACAGACTGGAGAACAGTTATACCACAGAAGTCCACCCACTGGAATGAAGGTTCTGAGCCCCATGTCTGGCTTCCTAACCTGGGGGTCCGGCAATGGGAGGAGGAATTCCCAGAGAATCAGACTTTGAAGGCTAGCAGGGTTTGGTAGCAGGACTTTGACAGGTTTGTGGGAAACAGAGACTCCACTCTTGGAGGGCACACAAAGTAGTGTGTGCATTGGGACCCAGGGGAAGGAGCAGTGATCCCAAGGGAGACTGAACCAGACCTACCTGCTAGTGTTGGAGGGTCTCCTGCAGAGGCAGGAGGAGCTGTGGCTCACCATGGGGACAAGGACACTGGCAGCAGAAGTTCTGGGAAGCACTCCTTGGTGTGAGCCCTCCCAGAGTCCACCATTAGCCCCACCAAAGGGCCTGTAGGCTCCAGTGCTGGGACACCTCAGGCCAAACAACCAACAGGGTGGGAACTCAGCCCCATGCATCAGCAGACAAGCGGGTTAAAGTTTAACTGAGCTCTGCCCACCAGAGCAACATCCAGCTCTACCTACCACCAGTCCCTCCCATCAGGAAGCTTGCATAACCCTCTTAGATAGCCTCATCCACCAGAGGGCAGACAGCAGAAGCAAGAAGAACTGCAATCCTACAGCCTGTGGAATGAAAACTACATTCAGAGAAAGACAGACAAAATGAAAAGACAGAGGACTATGTACCAGATGAAGGAACACGATAAAACCCCAGAAAAACAACTAAATAAAGTGGAGATAGGCAACCTTCCAGTAAAAGAATTCGGAATAATGATAGTGAAGATGATCCAGAACCTTGGAAAAAAATGGAGGCTGAGATCTAGAAGATGCAAGAAATGTTTAACAAAGACCTAGAAAAATTAAAGAACAAACAGAGATGAACAATACAATAACTGAAATGAAAAATACACTAGAAGGAATCAATACCAGAATAACTGAGGCAGAAGAACGGATAACTGACCTGGAAGACAGAATGGTGGAATTTATGCCACGGAACAGAATAAAGAAAAAAGAATGAAAAGAAATGACAGCCTAAGAGACCTGTGTGACATTAAATGCACCAACATTTGCATTATATGGGTTCCAGAAGAAGAGAGAGAGAAAGGACCTGAAAAAATATTTGAAGAGCTTATAGTCGAAAACTCCCCCAACTTGGGAAAGGAAAGAGCCACACAAGTCCAGGAAGTGCAGAGTCTCAGGCAGGATAATTGCAAGGAGAAACAATCTGAGACACATAGTAATCAACCTGACAAAAATTAAAGACAAAAAATTATTAAAAGTAACAAGGGAAAAATGACAAATAACATACACAGGAACTCCCATAAAGTTAACAGCTGATTTCTCAGCAGAAACTCTACAAGCCAGAAGGGAGTGGCACGATATATTTAAAGTGACGAAAGGGAAGAAGCTACAACCAAGATTACTCTAACTAGCAAGGATCTCATTTAGATTTGACGGAGAAATCAAAAGCTTTACAGACAAGCAAAAGCAAAGAGAATTCAGCACCACCAAACCAGCTCTACAACAAATGCTAAAGGAACTTCGCTAAATGGGAAACACAAGAGAAGAAAAGGACCTACAAAAACAAACCCAAAACAATTAAGAAAATGGTAATAGGAACATACATATTGATAATTACCTTAAATGTGAATGAGTTAAATGCTCTAACCAAAAGATACAGGCTCACTGAATGGATACAAAAACAAGACCCATATATATATATATATATATATATATATATGCTGTCTACAAGAGACCCACTTCAGACCTAGGGACACATACAGGCTGAAAGTGAGGGGATGGAAAAGATATTCCATGCAAATGGGAATCAAAAGAAAGCTGGAGTAGCAATTCTCATATCAGACAAAATAGACTTTAAAATAAAGAATGATACAAGAGACAAGGAAGGACACTACATAATGATCAAGGGATCAATCCAAGAAGAAGATATAACAATTATAAATATATATGCACCCAACATAGGAGCACCTCAATATATAAAGCAAATGCTAACAGCTATACAAGAAGAAATCGACAGTAACACAATAACAGAGGGATAATTTAACACCTCACTTACACCAATGGACAGATCATCCAGACAGAAAATTAATAAGGAAACACAAGCTTTAAATGATGCAATAGACCAGATAGATTTAATTGATATTTGTAGGACATTCCATCCAAAAACAGCAGATTACACTTTCTTTTCAAGTGCACACAGAACGTTCTTCAGGATAGATCACATCTTGGGTCACAAATCAATCCTCAGTAAATTTAAGAAAATTGTAATCATATCAAGCATCTTTTCCGACCACAGCACTATGAGATTAGAAAGAAATTACAGGGAAAAAAACTTTAAAAACACAAACACATGGAGGCTAAACAATATGTTACTAAATAACCAAGCGATCACTGAAAAAATGAAAGAGGAAATCAAAAAATACCTAGAGACAAATGACAACGAAAACAAGACGATCCAAAAGCTATGGGATGCAGCAAAAGCAGTTCTAAGAGGGAAGTTTATAGCTATACAAGCCTACCTCAAGAAACAAGAAAAATCTCACATAAACAATCTAACCTTACACCTAAAGGAACTACAAAAAGAACAAACAAAACCCAAAGTTGGTAGAAGGAAAAATATCATAAAGATCAGAGCAGAAATAAATGAAATAGAAACAAAGAACAATAGCAGAGATCAATAAAACTAAAAGCTGGTTCTTTGAGAAGATAAACAAAATGGATAAACCTTTAGCCAGACTCATCAAGAAAAAGAGAAAGAGGACTCAACACAATAAAACTAGAAATGAAAAAGGAGAAGTTACAATGGACACCACAGAAGTACAAAGCATCATAAGACTACTACAAGCAACTCTATGCCAATAAAATGGACAACCTGGAAGAAATGGACAAGTTCTTACAAAGGTATAATCTTCTAAGACTGAACCAGGAAGAAATAGAAAATATGAACAGAAAATCACAAGTAATGAAATTGAGACTGATTTAAAATCTTCCAAAAAACAAAAGCCCAGGACCAGATGGCTTCACAGGCAAATTCTATCAAACATTTAGAGAAGAGCTAACACCTATCCTACTCAAACTCTTCCAAAAATTACAGAGGAAGGAACACTCCCAAACTCATTCTACGAGGCCACCGTCACCCTGATACTAAAACCAGATGAAGAACAAAAAAAGAAAATTACAGACCGATAACACTGATGAATATATATGCAAAAATCCTCAACAAAATACTTGCAAACAGAATCTAACAACACATTAAAAGGATCACACATGATGATCAAGTGGGATTTATCCCAGGGATACAAGGATTCTTCAATATATGCACATCAATCAATGTGATAAACCATATTAACAAATGGAAGAATATAAACCATATGATCATCACAATAGATGCAGAAATAGCCTTTGACAAAATTCAACACCCATTTACGATAGAAACTCTCTAGAAAGTGGGCATAGAGGGAACGTACCTCAACATAATAAAGGCCATATATGACAAACCCAGAGCCAACATCATTCTCAATGGTGAAAAACTGCAAGCATTTCCTCTAAGATCAGGAAAAAGACATGGATGTCCACTCTCACTGCTATTGTTCAACATCGTTTTGGAAGTCCTAGCCATGGCAATCGGAGAAGAGAAAGAAATAAAAGGAATACAAATTTGAAAAGAAGAAGTAAAACTGTCACTCTGCAGATGACATGATACTATACACAGAGAATCCTAAAGATGCCACCAGAAAACTACTAGAGCTAATCAATGAATTTGGTAAAGTTGCAGTATACAAAATTAATGCACAGAAATCTCTTGCATTCCTATACACTAACAACGAATGATCAGAAAGAGAAATTAAGGAAACACTCCCATTCACCATTGCAACAAAAAGAATAAAATACCTAGGAATAAACCTACCTAAGGAGGTAAAAGACCTATACTCAGAAAACTATAAGACACTGATGAAAGAGATGAAAGATGACACAAACAGATGGAGAAATATACCATGTTCTTGAATTGGAAGAATCAGTATTGTGAAAACGACTCTACTACACAAAGCAATCTACAGATTCAATGCAATCCCTATCAAATTACTAATGGCATTTTTTACAGAAGTAGAACAAGAAATCCTAAAATTTGTATGGAGACACAAAAAAACCCGAATAGCCAAAGCAATCTTGAGGGGAAAAAAAAAAGCTGGAGGACTCAGACTCACTGACTTCAGTCTATACTACAAAGCTACAGTAATCAAGACAATATGGTACTGGCACAAAAAAAGAAATATAGATCAGTGGAACAGGATAGAAAGCCCAGAGATAAATCCACACAACTATGGTCAAGTAATCTATGACAGAGGAGGCAAGGATATACAATGGAGATTAGACAGTCTCTTCAGTGAGCGGTGCAGGGATAACTGGACAGCTACATGTAAAAGAATGAAATTAGAACACTCCCTAACACCATACACAAAATTAAACTCAATATGGATTAAAGACCTAAATATAAGACTGGATACTCTAAAACTCTTTGAGGAAAATATAGGAAGAACACTCTTTTACATAAGTCACAGCAAGATCTTTTTTGACCCACCTCCTAGAGTAATGGAAATAAAAACAAAAATAAAGAAATGGGGCCTAATGAAACTTGAAAGCTTTTGCACAGCAAAGGAAACTATAAACAAGATGAAAAGACAACCCTCTGAATGGGAGAAAATACTTGCAAACGAAGCAACTGACAAAGGATTAATCTCCAAAATATATAAACAGCTCATGCAGCTCAATATTAAAAAACAAACAACCCAATGAAGAAATGGGCAGAAGACCTAAATAGACATGGCCAAGAAGCACGTGAAAAGCTGCTCAACATCACTAGTTATTAGAGAAATGCAAATGAAAACTACTATGAGGCATCACCTCACACCAGTTAGAATGGGCATCATCAGAACATCTACAAACAACAGATGCTGGAGAGGGTGTGGAGAAAAGGGAACCCTCTTGCACTGTTGGTGGGAATGTTAATTGATACAGCCATTATGGAGAACAGTATGGAGGTTCCTTAAAAAACTAAAAATAGAACTACGATATGACCCAGCAATCCCACTCTTGAGGATGTACCCGGAGAAAACCATAATTCAAAAAGACACATGCACCCCAGTGTTCATTGCAGCACTATTTACAATAGCCAGGTCATGAAAGCACCCTAAATGACCATCAACAGACAAATGGATAAAGATGTGGTACATATATACAATGGAATATCACTCAGCCATAAAAAGAATGAAATTGGGTCATTTGTAGATACATGGATGGACCTAGAGACTGTCATACAGAGTGAAGTAAGTCAGAAAGAGAAGAACAAATATCGTATGTTAACGCATATATGTGGAATCTAGAAAAATGGTACAGATGAACTGGTTTGCAAGGCAGAATTAGAGACACAGATGTAGAGAACAAACATATGGATACCAACAGGGGAAAGCAGGGGTGGTAGGGAGGTGCTGGTGGGATGAATTAGGAGATTGGGATTGACATATATACACTAATATGTATAAAATTGATAACTAATAAGAACCTGCTGTATAAAAAAATAAAATTAAATTTAAAAAATAGAAATAGAGCTGAAAATTTAGATGAAATTTAGAGTTATGGACAGTGTTTAGCACACCTTTAATTGTAGGTTTTTTAAAAGTTGAAGAAATTTATATAACCTACACAAATGGAGAAAGACACTTCTCTTCCTTTAAACTGTGTAAATGTAAGTGTTCTTGGTCCCACTGTCACTCATTCTTCGCTTCAGTCTGTTAAGTAGCCTGCAGCTTTTCTGAGAATGAGCTACTGGAAAATCACAAAGAAGATTATATAAAAATTTAAATTGGATGACATTTTAATTTGAAAATGCCCAAACTATCGGCCTAATTTCAACTCTATCATTATGATTCTCTTTTTGTTCACTTAGGCACGGACAGCACCTGGTCCTACTGCTCTCCAACAGGGATTCATTTACAGTGAGTACTACAAATCTTTAATCAAATCAACCTTTGTTTTACAGTGACCATATTTTAAAATGCAGGTTGACATGATTTTGGACATTTGAATATTTATATACTTGTTTAACCTTCATTTTCTTCTCAAAGTTCAAGGAAAAGGAAGCAAATAAAAGGGTTCAAGGGCTTGAGTAGGGCTGAAGTGCATGAGGCTAATATATATTCATTTGATGTATCACTGGTGTGGCTGGTTTATGGGCAGATTATTAATATTGCTTGTTGTTTTATGTGTGCTCTTGCACATTGGATTTAATAATGATAACTACAATTCTGGGATTAAAGTTTCTCCTCAGTTCTCTAAAAAGAAGCAGCAGAGAATACTGTGTATTTAGTTGGAAAATCTTAAAATAAACAAGGACATTTTCAACAATGAGGAAGGAGAAATTTTTTTTAAAAGTGAAATAACTTCAAAATAACTGAAAAGTACAGAAAATAATGACACCCACCACTGAGATTTAACATTCCCCACCTAGATTTAACAGATATTAAAAAATAAATCCTTATAGACACAGCCAATGACTGTTTCTTATCCCTTATGCTTCCTTCTCTTGTCTCCTCTTCCTACCTTTTCCAGTTTTTTCAACTTTCAGTATTCTAAAGTTGGTTTGTATCATTTTCGTAGTGTTTTCTTGCCTTTTTAAACGTGTGTATCCATAAAAACAGTTTTTTAAATATTTTAAAAGTTTAAAAACTTGTATATTCTTCTTAATAAATTGGGAAGAGCCATTAATTAAGATGTTTTTGTAAATAGAATCAAGGGCAGATATATATATAGATATATGGCAAAAGTCAAATATTTTCCAAATTCATGTATTTTGCAATTGTTCACACGTTTTATTCTAATATGTAAAATTGACATGTTCCTCAGTTGGTGGACAATCAGGTTGTGTTCCTAGATTTTTTTTAAATAAATTTATTTATGTATTTATCTTTGGCTGCGTTGGGTCTTCGTTGCTGCGTGTGGGCTTTCTCTGGTTGTGGCGAGTGGTGGGCTCTACTCTTCACTGTGGTGCGCGGGCTTCTCATTGCAGTGGCTTCTCTTGTGGCAGAGCACAGGCTCTAGGCGTGTGGGCATCAGTAGCTGCAGCACGCGCGGGCTCAGTAGTTGTGGTGCACGGGATTAGTTGCTCTCCAGCATGTGGGATCTTCCCCAACCAGGGATTGAACCCGTGTCCCCTGCATTGGCAGGCGGATTCTTAACCACTTCTCCACCAGGGACGTCCTTCAGTAGATTTTTAAACCATGTGCCTTTTACAAATAATTTTTTTAATGATAAAATTGCTTTAAAAAAAAAATCTAGGCCTGTGCTCTAGAGCCCGCGAGCCACAACTACTGAGGCCCGTGCACCTAGAGCCCGTGCTCCGCAACAAGAGAATCCACCGCAGTGAGAAGCCCGCGCACCGCAATGAAGAGTAGCCCCCGCTCGCAGCAGCTAGAGAAATCCCGCGCACAGCAATGAAGACCCAATGAAGCCAAAAATAAAATAAATAAAATACATAAATTAAAAAAAAACTACTGAAAGACTTATAGGACTGAATACAATATACCTTTGGCCCGTTATTCCTCCCTCTGGTCTTGTTCCATGGGCAACTGCTTTCAACAGTTTTAGCTGCCTTTTCTAGTTTTCATATTTAAAATACTTGGTGTGTGTTTTGGTAATTCGTTTTAATCATTAAGAAAAGACACAGTAGAAGATGTACCTTTTTTCTAGTAGAAATACATTCAGACATAAACTTTTTGTTGTCAAGGATATCTCAGTCAAAGAGTGTGTGCTAAGAAGGTCAAGATTAAAGGTTTGATGTATATGTTGGCCAGTTATTCTCTGTGTGGTCCATGACTGTAGATTACAACCCTAACTTTTGTCATGACAGCTTTTCACATGTGCATTCTTTCGGTTTGAAACATCTCAGAAAATAGGGAAGCAAGGAAAAAACCAGAAGTCTGTTGTAAAATTGCTGACAGTGGTAGAAATATAGGACTTAGGAGCTGAAATAATGACCTGTCTATAAAAGTGTAACACGCTATTGAGAAGTTCTCTTCCAGCTCTAGAAACAAAATTCTTAGCAAAGGACCATACCCACTGTATGGACAGTGGCCTTATCACTGGAATTTACAAAGAATTGCTCATTCTATTAGGATGGCTTGTTTTACTTTGTTTTGTTATTTAAATTTTGGAGCAAGGGGAAATAAAAAGTGGTTCAAGATCTCTTGGCTATTTTATTTAAGAAAAAGTCATGGAAGACTTTTTGAATTGGAGGACATTTGCATTATTGATCTTACATTGTAAAATATTTCCAAGACTGTTATTTAAAAGTGGTAGTGAGTAGAAAAATTTATAAAGACTAAGGGTTAGCAATTAAAAAAAGTAAAAGGTAGGAAAGAAGATAATTTTTTTTTAATGGTAAGAGAATAATTTATATCGGTCATCTGTTTCCCTCAGAACCATGCCCAGATATAACCCTATGTTTTTTTAAAATATTATTTTATTGTGGTAAGAACAAAAAACATGAGATCGACCCTCTTAAATTTTTAAGTGTATAATATGTTATTGTTGACTGTAGGTACAGTGTTGTACTGCAGACCCCTAGAGCTTATTCATTTTGCTAAACCAAAACTTTATGCTTATTGATTAGTAATTCGCCATTTCACATTCCTCCCGCCCCTGGATTTTACTCTTTGATTCTATGAAGTTGACTATTTTAGATACTTCATGTAAATGGAATCATACTATGTTTGTCTTTCTGTGACTGACTTATTATTTCACTTAGCATAATGTCCTCAAGATTCATCCATGTTGTAACATACTGCAGAATTTCCTTCTTTTTAAAAGTCGGAATAGTATTTCACTGTATGTATATACTACATTTTCTTTATTCATTCATGGCGGGGAATAATCTTAAGAGAAATAGAAAGACATACTAAAGATTGACTTATCTGTTGAATTTTCTTAGATCAGCACTGTCCAGTAGAAATTTCTGTGATGTTGGAAAATGTGCTGCAT
This sequence comes from Phocoena phocoena, assembly GCF_963924675.1. Taxonomy (NCBI): domain Eukaryota; kingdom Metazoa; phylum Chordata; class Mammalia; order Artiodactyla; family Phocoenidae; genus Phocoena; species Phocoena phocoena. Next base: position 126,575,008 of record NC_089223.1, read on the forward strand.
ATGCTCTGCCCCAAATGGTAGCCACTAGCCACATGAAATGTGGCTATGGCAACTGAGAAACTAAATTTTAACTTTATTTAATTTTAATTAATTCAAATTTAAGTTTAAATTGCCAGGTGTGGCTAATGGCTACAGTATTGAACAGTGAAGTTCTAGAGAAAGTATCACATAGACAGAAGTATGACATCTTCTCTTTTTATTATTTTTTAATAAGTGGCAGAGTGACATTCAAACCCACTCTGGCTCTAGAACTCTTTTTTTTAAATTAATTTGTTTATTTTTGGCTGCCTTAGGTCTTCCTTGCTGCGCGTGGGTTTTTCTCTAGTTGCGGTGAGCAGGGGCTACTCTTCGTTGCAGTGCATGGGCTTCTCATTACGGTGGCTTCTCTTGTTGTGGAGCAGGGCTCTAGGTGCATGGGCTTCAGTAGTTGTGGCATGAGGGCTCAGTAGTTGTGGCTCGCAGACTCTAGAGTGCAGGCTCAATAGTTGTGGCACACGGGCTTAGTTGCTCCGTGGCATGTGGGATCTTCCCGGACCAGGGACGGAATCCATGTCCCCTGCACCGGCAGGCAGATTCTTAACCACTGCTCCACCAGGAACATCCCCTCTTTTGTTTTAAATGTAATTGTGCTTTTTGATCCTTAATGTGCTTGAGAAGATATGAATATAGCTAGCATTCCAATTGTGAAAGTAGAAAGGAGAGAAAAGTTATAAAAGGAATGTTTTAAAAAACCAATCTATGTATCGTTTGAGAACTACTTAATATAAAACATGCTGGTTTAATACCATTAAATTACATATATATGTGCATATAAATATATAAAATATGATAAAAATAAAAATTTAACATATTCACACTAAGCTACATAATATAAAGCTACCTAATATATATACTGCTAATTTAATACCATTAAACTGTGTGTTTATATACTTATGTTATAGATATATGATATATATCATATCTGACAAAAACGAATATATGTACTAAAATCAACTCTAGAAGATGTGGGTATCATAATATTAATGAAAATTAAGGGTAATTTGAAATTTTGGTGTCTTATGCACATTTATGCTATCTACCAATAAAGAATTCAGAGTAATTAAGATAGAGGAAAAAACAAGGGAGAGTGACAGAGGGAAAGACCCATTAAAACAACTTGGGTCTCTTGCAAGACAGGATACTGCTTGATAAAGTGTGAAGAGAGGATAGAAGAAGGAACAAAACAATTCTTGAAATCTGTCCTTTTGAGTATTTTGAGTTAAGATGAACCAGAATTGATAGAGGCTTGCTTTCACTAATGAGAATTTAATTGTCTTGTGCAATGTTCCAATAATGAAAATATGTTAATTGACAATTGATATTCTTATAAAGTAAGACTAAAAGGATTGAGATAGAATTTTCTGCAAGGTAAGTGATGAACATTGGAGTCAAATGGACATGGGTACAAACTCCAAGCCAGCTCTGTTGCTTAGTTGCTGTGTGACTTTGGATGAGTGACTTAACCTTTCTGACACTCAGTTTCCTTTATCTGTGAATTGGAGAGAATAAAAACAATCACTTCAAAGGTTTTTAGAGATGATGAAATGAGACAATGAATGTCAGGCAGTATATTAAAAGTTTAATGCATAGAATAAGCCTTCAAATTGTAGTTAATATTAACTATTGATGAAAATGTTAAAAGAAATATAAATTAGAAGAAGCAGAGGATTGCAAATTCCATGTGGTGCATTTCAAGTATGGTGATGAAAATATAACTTAGCAAATACTTTTGAAAAAGAGATACTATCCAAATACAGATGAATGGAGGTATGGAAAATTCCTGAGGGAAAAGTGTGAAATTTATGAATTTGAAGTAAGGAGGTTATTAGAGAAGATGTGAAATTTTTATTATAATTTAAAATCTCAGGAGGAAGGTTATGGAAATGGAGAAAATGGTGCTTTAAAAAAAGAAGATTTATGGAGTGGGAAGGAAGCCTGAGTTGATAGGAAGTAGAAATGGAGAAAGTACTTGGTTGTAGAATGCACACATGTTTTTAGGCTTTCTGGGAACAAGGCAAGGAAAATAGTCCATCATGATCACTGAGGTCCTACATACAAAAGGGATAAACTCCATAACAGACCTATCTGAAGGCTTTTTTCATACAGTATAATATCCCAGTGATGAAAGAAGAAATTTTTAAGAAGTGGCGGGAAATCAGAAATCGATAAGACACATGTATGCTTTATATCTACTATATAAAGCTCTTTCTCCTAATTCATCTCCATAGTGTTCTCTTAAATCTTTTCTTGTTTCATTTCTAATAGGAAAACTCTACACTTGCAGCTCCTTTTTCTTACGTGTGTTTATTTCTCAGAATCTTGTATTTTGGTTTTTGTGTGTTGAAGTTATCTTGGTCAACAGATTTAATGGAATTTTCTCATTCTTCCTGATTTCTATGCAGCATGTGACATTGATGATCATTCCTTTCTTCTTGAGATTCTTTTCAGACTCCTCCTATTCTCTGATTAGTCCTTTCTGATCTCATTATTTTCTTTAATTCCGGCCCTCCATCAGATGGACCACTGTGACCATCTGATCCTCTTCCATGCCTTCAACCTTAATTTCTGTTCAGATTTCTCAAACATCTATATAACTGGGCTTAAGTTTTCTCCAGAGCATTAGTCCTACATTCCTAGTAATGTTTACTGCGTATCTGCATCTGGGTATCCTGACAGCAGCTCAGGCTTAACATTACTGAAACTAACTTATCAATTTCCAGGTCTTGGTTGTGCACCTCTATCTAAAGTTGCACCATTATTTTCTAAATCAGGCAGACAAGAAACTTCTGCCATCTTTGATTGTTCCATCTCTCTTGCCTGTTATATACAACCAGTTGCCATGCCTTGTAACTTTGCGGAGTTTTGCTATGCAGCGGTCTGTGAAGTAGTGTGAATGACCACTGAATGGAATTACTATATATTGAACCAAACGTAACAAATAGTGATTAGAAGGTCCATTAGAACCCTAGGCATTCCCTGATAGTAGGTTAGTCACGTGAGGGAATGAGTATTGGAAATAAAGCCTGGCTGGACCGTTAAAGTAGGAAGTTATGGAAGATGGAGAGAGCAAAGGGCCATGGGCCCAGGAAACTAGGCATTCACATAATCTCCAAACTCTTGACAAATGCAGTGCTTGAGCCATGCGTCTCAGAACAGGTTCCTCTGCAAAGCTTTGTTAGAGTTCTGTGAATAGCAATGTCTGTGTAAACATCTCTGAATATCCTAACAGATTCTCAGTGCTATTTGGATATGAATAGGACAAGAGAAAAACATTTAGTTAAAAATTACAGATATGATTTCTTTAATTTTCTTTTTTTTTCCCACTATAGAACATTTGAAAGGAAGTGATTTGAAGAGCAAGCTGGGCCTTTGTGATTGGCCCAAATAAAGTATAGTGTAGTGTTGTATTTTGTCGCCTTCCTGCTTTTAATAAATAGAGGCTACATTTTGTCAGCTGTTTTCCTGAACCACACTACCTGGCATCTCAGGGTTACATTTTGGTCATTTGTTTTTTTTTTTTAACTCCCTTCCCTTCTCCAATGGGTTGATAACAATATAGCAATGCCCATTTATGCAGTACCTTTTATTTTTAAGTAAAGCAAATGGATTTTTGCATCTTGCCTTACTGACAAGTTTGCAAATTACCAATCTTTGCTCTTTTTTCTCCCTCCCAATTTTTCATGGTGGTAATTAAGGACTGTAAATTTCACTTTATCATTTGTGTTAGGAATAGTAGTATAAATCATAGTAATAGCACCGTTCATTTCAGTAATGCCAGCCTGCCTGCAAATCACTTGTAAATTTGTTCCATGGTTGTACCTCTATCAAATTAATCAAAAAACCACCTGCATACATTTCCTGAGCTTATTTCGAAGGCTTAGTAACAGTGAGGAAGAAAGACCATTGCTGACCTTTGCATTTTTATTTATTTGTGAGCTCTGAATGGCTTGTGCATATGTTTTCGTTTTGAACCCTGGCTAACATCTAACTGAGCATTGTATGTAATGCTTTTTTTTTTTTTAAACACAGGTTGGGATTTGTGCCCCAAATAATATACCTGCCAGATCGTCCTACCGTGGTTCATACGTAGTAATAATAATGTTTGATTGGACATAAAATTGTATTCCATTTAAGAATTTGTGAGAAGTAATACTTTTCTGCTGAAAAAGGATTTTTCAAGTGAGCATAATTGTTTTCAACGTTGGGAAGTTAGGCAACAGTCACTTACGCTTGTCCCCTGTACCCAGGAAGGTGATACCAATGTGTTATTCTGAATATGGAGGAAAAAAGAGAATCTTTCCTTATGTTCCTGCTTATGCTTTCTGGACAATAGTTAAGACAACTCCAGTTCAGGTGAGGCTGGCTCCAGTGCACTGTTTATATAACATGTTGAGTTCTATACTGGATATAGTGTCTTCTTTGGGGGAACTTCCTGATGTACAATATTCATGTCCAGTTTACTTCTAACTTATTGATCCTGCCCTAAGAGGAGAAAGGGGAATTTAAATTTAGTAATGGCTTACTGTTAGTCTTACCCTGAGTCAAACATTCTTAGAGGAAAAAACACAGGTTATTTATTTTAATTTTACATTTTGGAATTACGAAGATGAGACAAAATCCAGTTCTAGAGCTCAGATAATAAAAAACATGATTTATAACTTTATATTTTTATGTATACTTTCCTTCGATTTCTGTTTCTGATATATAAGCTTGGTTTTGAGAAGTTATTACCTGCATGTGGACTCAGTATTTCAGTGAGTTTTCATTGTAGAGTCTTTAAGGTTAGCATAAGAAATCAGACATAAGTATAGGGGTCTTAACTTTCATCAACAGCTTGCTTTTGCATCTAATTAAAAAGATAATGACAAGGTTCCTTTAAATTCTTAGTAGTTATAGTATTTCGTTTTAGTCTCTGTATATTTTCCACTCTAGTCTCTACTTTTAAATAGTCTATATTGAAGACTTCACACTTGTGAAGTTGGAATAGTCTTTTGAGCAAATCCACTCACTATTTTCTCTATTCTCCCTGGATGAATGTGTAATTGGCAATAATTTACTTCAAAGAAACTCTTTTATTAGAAAAAGAAGAGACAACAGCAACAGATGGCCTTGAATCTTGCTATTCTCTAAAGAAATTAAAGAAATAAAGAAGTAAATATTTTATTTCTATGTAGCAAAATCAGAAAGCCCAGAGTGAGTTTGATATATTTTGAAATACTGTTAAATAATTCTTTCAGTAACCGTTTTATAATTTAGTTCTACGTATATATGCAATAATTCTCGTGGAGAAAAAGCTTTGGAAAGCAATGGATTAAAATATCAGGAAATTAAGTAGAGGTTTTAAAGAGTGACAGTTCTGATTACTATGGACTCTTTCATGTGTGTGGAAGAAGCTAGTCTTGAAAACATCTGAAAGCATAAATAAATATTTTTTATCTGTAGATCCATACATTAAAAATATATTTGTAAATGTGTTTATAAATATGTATAAGATTAAAGCACTTTTTCATTGTCTAGTGTTGCAGTAATCCACTTTACCTAATATGAGAGAGAATAAATTAAAATTAATTTAGCCACAGGGAATCCTTTTAGCCTGTTGGATTTACTCTACTTATGAGACTGTAAAATATTTTAGTGTTACTTCTTAAAGATAAAAGCAATAAAATTAAATCTTGAAAGCCATCACATTTCATTTAACAATAAACCAGTGATTAACTGATAGGTTCTCAAAGATGGTGGAATAATGATCTTTCCTTCTACTCCTTTCACCTCTATTCTCTTCTAAAATAAATCATTTCCAGACTGTCAGCAAGCATGAGAAATTTCTAGCTAAAGACCTTTCTCTCTTGAAGACGCTGAAAAGAGGGGCTTAGAGTGAAAAGTGCCATAACTACAATAGTAAGCGCATTCTACCAAGGATAAATAAAAATTGCAAAGCCTGACAGTGAAGAGTACAGAGAGGAATTCAAGTGACTAAACCTCAAATAAAGGATTATCCTTGTTTGTGAGGAATCTATTCCAGTAAGAAATCGATCTAGAAACCTCTGCATACAAAAGCAGCTGGGCAGTTTTTTGAGCTATGGGGAAACTGCCACTAAGACCAGTAATCCTAACTGGGCAGTGACCTGCCAACAGGTCTTCAGGCCCCAGCAATAGACATTTTTCTGTACAGTTATTAGGCCCTGAGTCTGTTTATTTAGAGAGCAGCTGTTCTAAATCAGTGACACTCACACTGTCATTAAAATAAATCTGGTACTATATTTTTTACAGCTCTATTAATTTTACCATTTAACTTTCTACTTTGTAAAAGTGGAAAAATGAAAACTGAGAACTGTGAGTATATTGTTTGTTAAGTAGATGCCAACCAGATTAAAATCCCATCAACAGTTGTAGTGGTAACTGAAACAAAGTGACAGATTTAACACTGCTGTCTATTTATGTGTCAAATAGAGTTAAATGTTTTGCTGAATTCTTAAAATGGTTTGGCTCTGTAGTATCTAGCATAATCAACACTGAAAATTGGAGCACAATTTTGTCTGAATATGTGGAAAAAGGTATGTGCACTTGAGGATCAAGAAAATTGCTACTGAAAGTCGTATGTTAAAAAATGGCTTTGATTAATGAAAACAAAGTTAGTTATTTGAATATATTTGTTAGGCAGAAATGAATTCATTCATTCATTCATTTACCAGACTTTCACTGAGTACCTTTTATGGGCCTGGCTCTGTGTTAGGGGCAGAGGATGCAAAGTCAAATAACATGTAGTCTCTGCTCTCTTGGAGTTTTTGCTCCCGTGACATGTATCCACTTTTTCAAAATGTTTTGTTAATTTAGTTAATATTGATTGGATTTCTTAAAAACAAGTTTTCTCCAAATTTTTTTTGGTATATGTTTTCTTTATATCTACTTTAAATATCTCTGCTTCTGTTTTGGAATAAAAAAATAAAAAGCAGAGCAAAACAAAACAACAAACAACACCAAGCCATGCTACTACACTGGGAGTCTACAAAATAAGAAAACCTCCTTAACTCCGAAAGGAAGAAAAAAATTTTTTCTTCTGTGTTAAAAACTATACTTTTTCTTTGAGGATGGTTTTTTAGGTTAGAAGTTCATTAATACACCAGTGCCACCTGCAAAATCTGCTACAATATTAATAAATAATACATTTCACATTTTTAGCTGTAGGTATACAATTTTATGGGGCATTATTATACAGGTTTAAATAAGAAGAATTTGGTCTTTATGTGAGAGCCATTACAATCCTTCCCAAATAGTAAATATTACTGTTTGAAGAAAGAAAATAGGCTATTAAACTGCGTTGAAGTCATCAATGTCAACTTTCAACTTTTCTGGCTTAGGTTTACCTGTATTTAGTATTACAAGTTCTACTCTGATTGAACACCCTTGGCATTATGTATGGGGCTTGATAAATATGGGGATTCACCGGCTTATTCATTTATTCAACAAATATTTTGTGAGCATTTACCATGTACAAGGTGTTGTTCATGTGGCTGGGGTTATATGTGTGAAAAAGACCATCAGAGCTCCTTCCTTCAAGGACCTCACATTCCAGGGGAAGTCTTGACTAGCAAAGAGCTCAGGTGGGGAAAATCCTAATGATTCTGTCCCACAGAATGAACTATCTATCTTCAGGGAATGAAACACTGCAGTGTGGGACTTAATAGCTCATACATTATTCTTTTAACTGATACTTAGGGTGCATCCACTGTGTGCAAGGCACTGTTCTAGGCATTGGATCTTCTCTTAATATTCAGATTTAGGAGATCTTGAATGGCTCCTAGGAATTTGTATTTTTCTAAATACCTTACAATCACGCAATTTTTAAAAAATGACCACTTTAATCAATTCCTTTCAAATATAAATGATCTTGGCTAGGTTTGTAATAAGAACTATGTGACAGAAAATTCACAGTGGGAAGCAACAGCTAGTTGCACTATGATGATGCCTTCTATTATGTGTTGCTAATTGATAGAAGACTATTGTAATCTTTATTTTTTTATTTTATTTTATTTTTTTTTTGGCCATGCTACGCAGCTTGTGAGATCTTAGTTCCCTGACCAGGGATCAAACCCTGGCAGTTGAAGCACAGAGTCCTAACCACTGGACCACCAGGAAATTCTCTATTGTAATCTTAATCAGGCAAAGTTGATGGCCAAGATGGTGTTTCAGGAAGAATGTTGAAGAGCTTCTCTTATTTTCTTGCTGGAATGAAAAGCTATCCTAGTTACAAAGAAACTGTGCAGGAATGCCTCAGTGAGAGCCAAAGCTTTTCTCAAACAAACTTCTCTGGTTCTACTCAAATGCTTAAACAAGCCCTTCTGCGACATTGCAGAAATAGTCACCATAAACCTTGAAGAGATTGTCCTGCAATATTTTTGAGGACCAGATTTTAATGTGGCTCCCGAATCAGGTTTAAATTTTTCCAATTAAAAAAAAAATAAACCATGAGCAATCCAGCAGGAAAAACAAGTAGGGTTTGAGAGGGTAGGTGGCAGGCTGATGATGCTGCAGTTGGGGAGTCAAGGGAGCTCTCCTTTGTGGTAACACATAAATGGCACATTGGTTCCCTCTTGCAGCTACTATGTGGAATCTTTTGCTTCACCACTTAGAGCAAAATTTAAAGAATTTAGCAGCAGAATATCCAAATGTTGGGAGGTAGAGGAAGGGAAGGGGTGGGGGTGGGCGAAGGGCACAGAAATAGCTACTTCAATCTATGACAAGCACATTTACAGTTTTTCTTAGGATCTTGCCTGCTGCCTAATATAACAGGAAGGTCACTTTGACAGAGTCACTTTGAGAAGCAAGAAAGATGATACTGTGAATAATTAAGGATGTTAAATCAACCACAGTTATACAGTTCCCTTTGAATATACTCATTTATTCATATATTACTTGGCCTAATGCTCATTAGTCATTCCACAAATTTTAAGTGTGCTAGACAATGGGAACATGTTGGTGTAGAAGGTGGGCATCCTCTTTGACCTCTTAGAATTGTACTCTTCTCAAGCAGAAGGGACTAGCAGATGGGAAATAAAAAGGTTATTCAGCTGGATAATGATTTACTGCTATAGTCTGTGTTCTAAACATAAATCAGTTTTTCTGCAGTGCTTTCAGCAAATCAAAAACGGCATCCGGTTCTTCTCTTGGTAAATGGTAAAGGGATTTAAGATGATTGCCTTAGGTGTCTGCTGTTACTCAAGAGTCGCTTTTATGAATGTAGCTAGAATATCAGCTCTGTGAGGGCAAGGACTTTGTTTTGTTGACCCAGTATGCCCAGTTCCTTGAAAAGTGTCTGTCACATGGCAGGCATTTAATAAATACTCATTGAATGACAGTCCAGAGCTTGATAAAGTCAGGAATTGATTTAAGTTTCTTGATATAGAAGCAAGTGGAATGAGGAGAAGATAATGGTGTTCTATTTAGATCCTAACATTTGTTGAAGCTCAGTGGGCTCAGATCTTTATAAAAATATCTTTTTTCGAAAATGGCTTTTGGAAAAATGGCATCCTTATGATACACTTAGCATGTTAAAATGAATCAAGAAATTATAGTCATAATGGAGAACTCATAGGAATTTCTGTTTTGAAAGTAGGTCAAGCAAGTTACTCAAGTTCATCCTGGCCGCAGAATAGTATATTGTATTCCATTAATTTGACAGTGGACCCTTTATTTTTATAGTGCTCTTAAAAAAAAAAAAAATTCTAAAAGGGAGACAACTATTGGCAGCTCTATGGAGTTACAGTAGAGCTAGTTCCCGAGCATCCCTGGATAAAATTCCTCACATACTTTCTTCTCTAGATGCAGAGTAGACTGTCAAGGGAAATGACTGTGATCAGTGGAATATGTTTATCATAGATTATCATAGATTTTGGCTTAGTCTCTTCACAGAGGTTGTCAGTTGTCCTGTGGACAACACTGTTACAGCAGTTTTCCGAACAGTTTTTAAAAATTGAGTTGTCTCAGTCTCTGAGGGAGAGCAGAGAGGGTAATTTGGCTCTTGACCAGCACTTTTTCCAAATGGGTAATTTTTAGAATGGGATTGTCAGTGATTCTGGCCAACTTCAGTTGATATTAGATTCTTCATTAGGGTTGACAGGATCTGTCTGGGAACGGGGAAGGAAGTCTACGGGGAGATAATCTAAGTAAAAAAGGAATCCAGTATTCTCTATCTGGGACATGGATTGTTTCAAAAACCTATCCCTTTTATGCCTTATATTAATAAGCATTAATGAGATGAACCATTTAGAAAGGTAAAAATTGATGTCAGCAAAAAATTTCTAAAACCTTACTTACAAAACTGATAAAACAGTTGTTGATGAATGAGTGACTGTGACCAATATAATAAATATGATCAGCTTCTGAAATGGTGACAAAGAATGAAATAATTAACTCGAGCAGGTAGGGGCGTATGAATTCCATTAGAAATTGTCTCTGTGATTCAGGTCAGGTTCCTTGGGCTAAGGTGGCTGCTTAACAGGTCTTCATAGTCTGGCTTTGCCTGCCAGGGATCAGCATAGATGTTAGCAACTACAATAAATTTAGGGCTAATGAGCAAACAAAGCAGTTTCACTTGCTTTTCCTTAGAGCTCCAAGCATGAAGAACCAGTGTTTAGGTCAGCAGTATCATTATGCCCTTATAAAAACTAGCTGTTTGTACAAATTGAATCTGACGTTTTATATGTTTTATAGAAGACCATAAATACTTTCAACTTTTTATAAATAATAAAACTGTGAATGGGGTGAATACTCAATGGCATTACTAATGGGTCTTCAACTTAGGAACCATGACTGACAAGCTTGCCTTACAAAGCAATTATATCATTTTTGTCTAATTTAAACTTTGGTTCTATTTGTTTAATGCATTAAATCTGCCAGTTGAAAATTATTGCTGTTTTGATTATTTCCTCCTAACTATGAAAGTAAGAGCCAAGTTCACAATTTAAAGTCAACATTACCTGGAACCGGTGGAGTGGGATTATATTTCTTCCTTGGGAATATTTTCCACGTGGTATTGATAAAATGAATTCATATGTAATTCATGGATCAGGGATTAGAAGAATTTAGGAAGCCCTCTATTCAATGCCACATGAAGAGATAGAAGATGGACAAGGCTTAACTTGTAAGTATGCAAATAATTTGACTATATATTTACTTTCAGGTTTTACCTACAGTGAGTTGTGAGAGGGAGATAAGAGCTTTAACAACAACTCCTTACATTTTTTTATATCCCAGAAAGATTTTCATTGCATTTTTGATAATTAGAATAAGTAGCTCTATTCACAAATAGTGAGATTTTTACCAAATTTATTTTAAAATATTTTCTGGTTTATATTTTAAGAGCTAATTGGAATTGAAAATGCCAAGGAACAATGGTAAATTAAGCTTTCTAAAATGTAGAATTAAATCTACCAAGTAACCTTTCTTGTGTATTTCTCAGCCCTCCATAACTCCAACCCAAAATCCAAACATGGTTCTTTTTGCAAATATTCCCTATGTATTATATTTTATAAATATTTGAGATTTTTGTTTTGATACCTGTTCATTTCAGATGCTACACATTTTGAGGGGAAGATAATGTAAGCATTCATCATTTTTTTCACAGTGCCTAAAATTAAAAAAACTACACATAACATTGGTAATCAACTACACTCAAACTACACATAACATTGTTAATCAACTATACTCCAATATAAAATTAAAAAGTTAAAAAAATAAAAAACTACACATACATGTAAAATTATAAATATCTAAGTATGTGTAACATGTATACATATATGGTTTTTTGTATTGTTTATGTATAACACAGGTGAATTATTTTCAACATTTTTGTTTGACCTACTTTTTACACTTTAACAACTCTGTCATTTTGCATCAACTCCTACATAATTGGAAATGAATCTACATAGCAGTCAACTTGAATCAGCTTCCTTCAGGCTGTACTAGGCACTGTACAGGACTGTATGATTTCTGTTTGCTTTTATGAATGATAGTAGTAACATTGCCACTGGTAGTAAAAGCTTGCATACTTTGATAATACATAGGTAAAGCTCATTTTAAAGGAGTGTTGTATGACTGAAAGTACTTAATTAGTATACAGTATTTCTGTGTGAGTTGAGTGAGCGTGTTTCGTAGTAATCGGGGACTCACAGAAACTACCAATAAGACATGAGAGGATACCTTTATTATTGCATGGCGAACCTTGGATTCATACCATCTTCACATGTCTTAAAATGTGAATTCAACAAACTGCTCATATAAACTTTTTTCAGTGAGATTTGAATTAAGAAAAATATATATGTATATATAATCATTAATTAGCATAGAAATAATGGTTTCTCACTCCTCGATGAATATTGTGGCAAGTTCTGTACTTGTATACATAAGAAAAATTATACATGTACGTAAAAGAAGATGTAATATGTTATTATAAATATCATTTTAAAATAAAATAATAGATATATTAATGAGCAATGTTTAAAGTAATTAAAGCATGGATATGTTTTTCTTTTAAATTTTATTTAATGAATAAATAAAACTATGGCTGTGTATTGAATACTTAAAATTTGAATTTTTTTCTATGTGACCTGAAGCCATCGCCTTGAGTATTTCAAACCTTTCAACTTGAAGTGGATTATGGGAAACAACTGGGAGAAGCCAGACTCAGAGCTGTGGAAGGAGCTTTGCTGTGATCCTTTACCTTCTGACAACACAGGTTATAGCTCGTAACGAAAAGCACTTAACAAATAGAACTCCATGTACCACCACCTTTTGGCCTCAGTTAGACAGCTGAAGTAAAATCATTGTCTGCTACCACTGTAAATGTTCCAACAACACGCTAGAAATAAATTATCTAAGTGAACATGACTCTTCTGCTGTATCTTTTACTAATAATGTTTTTTTTTAAATAAACGATAAGAGAAAATAATTGTTAGGGTGCTTCTTTCCCATCAACTCATCCTTTCTGGCAAGTTTTCTTTTCCCTGAAATAGATCTTTGGAAAATCAAGAAAGAACATGAGATGTTTCTGTTAAAATTCCAGTGATACATTGCATAGTGCTGAGACCTGAAGTAGAAAAATGAACAGCTGTAAATTTTGCCCTAAGGACATTTCAGTGCTTTGAAAACATGGAGGTGAATATTATAGCTTCTGCTCAATGTTACATTTTAATACATTATTTAATTTCTAAATATGACAATTTTCTTGTAGGGGTGGCATTGCATGTCATCTGTCAGAATAAGTGTTAACTTAACCTAAAATACCCTGAGCAATATTGGTTGAGTGAACTAGAGTAAGTCCATTAATCATTACATTATTAAATTATTGGGCACTTGGATTCAGGAATGGTTTGTATGTTAAAGGTATATCTAGTCTTCTTTGTCCAGCTACCAACACTTTCACTGACTCTCTGAGGAACCAATTTATTTATATAGCAATAGTTATATTTATTTGTATATATGTTTATATATAATATATATATAAATATATTTATTTATTTATATACCAATAGTTGATTTTGAGACCTTCAGCTTAAAGATAGACTGTTTCTTTTCCATATCAGCCTTTGAATTTGGGTGGCATGGAAAAGAAGAGGAGGAAAATAGCATAAATGCTGGCCAAGGATTCTTGTGTTGCCCTGGAGTGAAGTGGGATCTGATCCTGAGAAATTTGCCTGTCCTCTTGTTCGCCTCTCTGAAAACAGTTTAGATTACTTATAAGTTAAATCCTTGTTTAGTTAAAACTTGTTCTAAATAACACTCTGTAGTTCTAATCTTGTGGCAACATCACATTCAGTTCTGGGGATTGCAAAAGTGAATATCCTTAACAAAACAAACGATGACAATAGCAAATAAACAAAAACTCAGGAGAATTTAATGAATAGCAACTTCACTTGGAAACTTATATGAAGTACTCAAGTCCTGAAAGAATGAATGAAAAAACAAATTCCATTATTTCTGAGCTCTTATTATGGTAAGCCAGTTCTGTTATAAATCTCAAATTTCCCAACACTTCATATTTCAGTTTGAAAACATACTAGTTTAAATATATAGTGCAGTGAAATTCAAGTGTGAAGCCTCCCCCTCCAGACCACCAGCCTTCCTAGCTGGAGTGAAAATAGCATATTCTCAGTTCCTGATTCATCAAAGTCCGGTTTTCAGGTGTTTTGATGATTAAATCTGGTGAGAGGCCATCAGTTTTATACATAGGTTTCTCTGTAGGGCTGCCTTGTCATACACTTCTGTAAATGGGAGTTTGGGAACTTTAAGTGAAAGAGTGTGAAGTTTTCTTTGTGAGGGTTATTAACTGAGGGACTCTGGATTAATTTAGCAGCCAGGTCTGTTCTTTCAGCCATAAGCCACGCTGTCAGAGAAACTTAATTACACTTTATAAGTGGGATGCAAATGAGTTGTGACACTACATCATTTCACATGAAAGGTTCATTACTTACATTAACTTGCATAATGCTTGCTCCTAAACCTAGACTCATTACAATATTCCTGGGATTTTTTTTTTTTTAAACATAGCTAAATACAAGTAGGGTTTTAACTTTTAATAGCCTGTTTCTTTCTTAATATTTAATGCTACAAATGTTCCCTTTATTAAATGATTATGAATCGAGCTACTAGATGCATGAATGTATTAAGGCTGGCAGGAAAAAATGTTCTACCACTTGTCTGCTCAACTGTACATTCTCAGGACCAGATTATTCTTTAAAGTAACTTTGTATCAGTAACTTCTTTAGCATTGATATCCATGGCTTGACACAGGAAATTTAACAAGCTTTAAAGTCAGAAGTCTGAGGAATTTTATCCTTAGAGCTTAACAGATTTTTTTCTGAGGATCAGTTGGGTGATTTGGGGTGAGGAAATATATACATGTAAACGTAAAAACACGTTTCATAATGATAATTGAAAGCTTAAGTGATAGGGATAAATCAGTCGTGACTTATGTGACAAGGTGTTAGGACAAGTACAAACAATACATTTGATCCTATTCTGAAGAAATAGTCAAATGGTCCTGAATTCTAAGGGGAGAGAGAGTTCATTTTGGATTCATCCCTCTATTCTCTGATGTGGTAATAGGGTTTTAGGGAAAATTAGTTGTTTCTTCTTAACATAATCAGTCACATAATCCATGAAGAGTGCTTGACAGTTGTTCTCAAGGATAGGTAGTAGTACGAAAAACAATAGCAAACGTTTGTCACCTGTTATGCTCTTGGCAAAGTCCTAAGCACTTTACTTGTATTAGCTCATGTAATACACACAAAAACCGTATGAGGCAGGTACTGTGTCCCCATTTTAGAAATGACAAAACTGAGAAAGTTAAGCAAGTTGCCCAGAGTCGCGCAAGTATGAGAGCCAGGATTCAAACCTACTCAGTCTATTTTTAAAGCCCATGCTTTTTAACCACTATGGCGTACTACCCAAGTTGTACAGGGGATTTTTATATTTATTAAATATAATAGAAAAAAATGTAAATAAAGGAATGATGAGATCCAAGGAAATCATAGTGGAGAACAGATCTTTATTCTGTTAATTGAGGAACATGATTTTTTTTAAAAATTGAAGTACAGTTGATTTACAGTGTTTGGAGGAACGTGATATTTTAGTGCTATCACACTGTCTGTTTATTCAAGTAAATTCCTAGGGGTTAGAGTCAAAGATTCATTATCATTTAATATACCAACCACTAGATGCTGTTTCATTTTAAGGCACGTGTCTGTCTTTTTCCCAATGAGTAGTTCATGGTATTTATTACAAATAGACTTTGATATCAAACTGGAACAGATTTGGAAAAGTGAAATATGTTCTTCATTTGTAAAATTATAGAATAAATTAAAATCGTGTAATGCATTGAGCTGTCTCACTATAATTTAATATACTGAAATTGTAGTTTATTAACTAGTACTTTGGTGTTTGAAAGAATTATACAATTTTTAAATCCAGATTTACCTCCTCATATCAAAACATGACCATTCCATCTTTTAAGTTAGGAAATCTGCTCCTAAATTGAGGATAATATGTGTGCAATGAAATTTATATTCCCTGTTGTGCTAGTTATCAGTTTATTGCCTCTCAGCTTCAAATCCATCCTGCATTGCCTGCTCTGCAATGAAGAAGCTGGATCCTATAATCACTTCTTACTTTCAACAGGCACAGTGTTAAGCTAAGACAATAGAGGGCAGTGGAGAGACATCGTAGGAGGAAAGAGTTTCTCTTCCTGTTTCTAGTATTTTCTCTTTGTCTTTTATTTGCTTCTTCTGCATGGCTTCCAGCAATGCATGAAAGGAAGAAGCATCCAGGTGCACCCCACCCTAGCTGTACTCCTAAAGCATTCAATTTCTTGGGGAGCATGCATTCCTGGCCCTCATCAGGTGACCATCTCATTGCCAATTCGAACACTACGCGCCCTGACCGAAATGTTCATGAAAATGCATCTGAAGTTGGAGAAGAATATTAGCATTTTAGAGGTAGAAGAAACCTGAGGAGTCATCTAGTCTAAACCTCCCTTTCTGTGGGAATCCAGAGAGGTTTATTCCATGTGTTGTCACACCTTTTATGTAGCATGTAGCACTTTTAAATCTTCCCTTTCAGGGTTTATATTTAAGTAATGATACTATTTATCATTACTTAAAACATTCAATTTGAATTGCAAAGGAGCTTTTAGTTATCTTGAATTTTAATGGGTATTTACTGACTTTCTACAAATTCTCCAAGTGTTTCATGGACTATAAGAATAAAAAAGAGACACTTATTTTCTAAGCTAAAACAAAATATAAAACTGCAATGAAGCAGTAAACCAAGATAGAATATGATAAAACCAGAAGAATTATGTAGAAAGAGACTGGAGATCATATTTGGGGAATAAAGAGTGCTTTCATGAAGATGACAGACATATTAAGAGACCTTGAAGAATGGGTAGGGTTTGAGAGTTAGACTTGAGGAGTGGGAAATAAGAGTATATGGATGGTTTAAAGCATAAACAAAGGTTCAGAGGCAGAAAAATGTTTCACATGAGGACGTAAAATGCCCTCCAGCTTGTTTTACTGTGGGCATAGGCTAGTTATGGGAGAATAGTGGGAAAAGTTGGCAAAATTACTGATTTTTGAATTCTTGTAGATCATGATACATGGTATTTCAATAAAAATCAAGAAAATGTAAGATGAAATGAGTTAAATGAGTTAATTATATTCATATAAATTCAAATACATTAATAAATTACATGAATTAAATAATAGACCTTTGAAAGAAACCAAATTCTTCATCTTTGGCCTCTGAAAAGAACTTTAAAAAGAGCTAAACCATTTTGGATATGACATTAATATAAAGATTTCTCACTGAATCATATATGAAAAATTTGGTTTCATTTTTAGTAATCCTAAAATTATCTTCTTCATTGTTGAATTGAATGTTAAACATTATATCCAGTAAAAACAATTTAAATGGCTTGGTTTTTTTGGTTGGTAGGGATTAGATAACCTAAACAGCTTTCAGTTATTAAAAACCTCAAAATACTACACAGAACATAACTGTTCATTTAAATGCCCACAGATGAATTTGAAAAATCCCAACGGAGATAAATGATGAGGAAACAAAGCCCCAGCTGATGTGGCAGCTGCCTTGGGAGGTGGAAATGGGGGTGAGGGTTGGTTCCATCTCTCAGTTATCAAGAATTGGAATTTAATGGCCCTGTAGGAACAGAAAATGGCACTGTGTATACACGAATCAGGGAGTTGAGAATGAAATAGAGAGAAGGTAGTTCCGGTTCCGACGTGCGGATCTCCGTTCCTGGTGTTAAGTTGTCACGGTTGGTGGGCAGTAACTGAGCCAAGATGCTGCGGGAGTCTGCTGGCTCTTTGTTAGACTGCCCAGAGGACCATAAGTACTGCTTCACGCAGGCAGTTTGAAAATAAAGTTCCAGAGAAACAAAAGCCCTTTCAGAAGGGTAATGGAATCCCAGTGCATCTAAAGTGTGGGATAGCTGATACCCTCCTGTATAGAGCCATCATGATTCTTACGTTTGGTGGAACAGAGTATTCCATATATCAGCTGGCTGTGGCTTCATTTCCCAAGAAGCTGGATTGATTTCACTTTATCTTCCCAGCAATCAGTTGGTTCAACTCCATTCAGCTCTCTGTGGGCCAGTATCTGATAACTGACTGAGTTCTTCTTTGAGGATCAATATTTATTGACATGTACTAACTGCCACCAGTAAAGCAGTCTTTACCATGAAAAAAAAAAAAAGAAAATGAAATGGAAAGTAAAATGAAAAACTATGGAATAGTTGCAACACTAGTGAATAAGTCAAGGGTGAACTGGAAAAATATCTACTCACTGGCACAGAGTCAACTAAGCAACTTACCTGTTTCAGTCTGAGCTGGGAGTTGGGGTAGCAGAATTCTCCTCTGAGAGTTTATGAATGTGGGCCCACCATCACATTCATTATGAGAATGCATAAACAAGTTTTGTCACATTCATTAAAATAGAACAATTAAAATTATGAGTTATAGCCAAATAATCAGTGTAGATAATCTCGAAAGTATAATATATGTATAGTGTAAGTACAGTATGCTACTATTTTATAAAGAATAGACACATGCAAGATGACACATTGTATACAAATACAGAGGTTATAGGTAAAATTATAAGAACATGGTTGGAAATAATGGCTTTCAGATAATGGCTATTTTGAGAGAGAAAAGGAGATGAATGGAATTTTTTCTTAAATTGAGTGTGTTAAAAAATGCTTAAAGCAGAGAATTTAGGTGATACAAACAAACTTTATTAACACTTGATGAAGCAGACCGTCTATATTCAGAAAACTGCAAAATGGGGTGGAAGGCAGGAAGCTGTTATGGGATAAAGAATAAAGGACAAGGAAGAGAAAAATAGAAAATATCTAATTGGCTGGAGCCACATAGTCAACCTTGTTTGGCATGAGAAGGGAAAAGGAAATAACTATAGAGCCCAGAGTTGGCTTCGTGTTTGGGGATTGGCTGACTGGCTATACTGCGTTTCTGGTCACGTGGAACATTTACAGGGACAAGAAAGTTCACCTAAGTTTCAATTTGCTCACTTGGTACCCAAGGCAGGAGCAGCTCCATCTTGGGCCTAGAAAGTTATTATAATAGGTGGTAGATGTTTATTATATCCTTACTTTTTAATATAGCTGAAATAGTTCATAATATTAATTAAAACAACTAATGACAGCATCTTTTTAAATTTTTTTAATTTTTTAAATACTTTTTTAAAATTGAAGTACTGTTGATTTACAATGTTGTGCTAATTTCTGCTGTACAGCAAAGTGACTCAGTTATACACATATATACGTTCTGTTTTTATATTCTTTGCCATTATGGTTTATCCCAGGAGATTGGATATAGTTCCCTGTGCTATAGAGTAGGACTTTGTTTTTTATCCATTCTAAATGTAATGGTTTGCATATATTAATCCCAAACTCCCAGCATCTTAATTAATATAATTTTAATACCAAATAAAAAATTATCACACTGGCCTCACACAACAAATTTTCCTAATATCCTTTATGGATGTGATTTTTTAAACTATGTAAATCATAAGATTAATAGTAAATGTAAATAGAAGAAATTATAAAAGTATAGATAAAATGTTTGAATATTCAAAACAGATAATATCTTAGATTAATATCCCATGGAAATGATGATGTTTTGAAAATAAAACCACTTTTGGGGTTAGAAGGCTTTTTAGAGTTAATGTCTCGTCTTTTTTTCACTTTATTTTTTGCCAGATGATAAAGCCCTAGATGCACAAAGATTAAGTAATTTACTGAAATCACTCATTAAAGTAATCAGAATCCAATTCTTTTGTTCCCTAATCTAAGTAGGCCTCAATACTTTAGACTTCCTTCTTGCTAGATTATATGTTTTAAAATAAAAAGAAACCTGAAACTATACTGATCGTTATCTTTAATAATACATTCTTCCTTTATGTTTTCCCCCCATTTCATGCATACACAGTTCTAAGTTTTAGTATGTAACAAAATCACAAAGGGCAAGCAATAACAGAAGATGCACTAGAGTGGCAGTCTTTATCTTTCAGAGCTTTCATTTTGTACATCTACAGAACATAGGTAACAGTGGCTCATTAACCAGGAAATCTGGGCAATTTGTCAAAGAGGTATCAGTGTTGCAAAGCACCCTTTGACTCAGCATTCTAGTACTCCCCACCAGCTCCCTACCTGAAAACCAAATAATAATCTGCCACTCTAAGCAGTGACCTGGAGTACGGGTCTTTCTCTCCATTGGAGAAGAACATTAGGAGGAAAGGTTCTTAAATGTTTTGCTCTTATTTCAGAACCTCAGGAAAACTGCTTGTCTGTTGGTTTTCTGAACAACTACCGTAAGACTGACAATCTCACCTCCCTTAAGGGCAAGGAAAACGCACACCAGAATTTCAGGCTTGAGAAATGGCACATACATAATCATCAAAGTCCCACTATCAGCCTTTAATTTGCTCCCTGAATCCTTAAATGTTTCAGAATCCTATTTTAAAGTAATTTTATCTTTTAGCAAGAGTATCTGGCTCCTCATACAATGATTTTTCCTAAAAGATTTTAGCAAGCAGATTTTTGGGAAAATGTTAGGAATTTTCTAAGCCTTTGGTTACTTTTAGACAAGCCAACTAAAAAAATCTGCCTAACTAAAAGCTGTTTGGGCATGCAATGAGGCAAACCTCCATGTGGTATAACACTAACAAAATGAATATCTTCAGAACTGAGAATGTTGTTGATGGTGGGTCTTTTATTGTTTTTTTTTTTTTTTATGATCGCTCAAATGTTTATAGCCCTGTATATGCACTAAGATGAAAAATCAGTGCAACTGGAAAAAAAAAAAACAGTGGTTTAAAACAGTTTGGAAGAAAAGAAAGTATCCCAATAAATCACTTGTCATTCTGGATAATAGAATACTGCATCATCTTCTATCAGCTAGGATAAAGGTTAAAACACTGTGCTTGCTCTCTAAGCTGTGTGATCTCACTGGCATGTTCAATAGTGGGTTCCATCATTATTACCTTTTTGGTAATGGAAACACTTTTCTTTCCTGTAATTGTTTATAATTCCTGAAAACACTTAAGGAATGTCATCTGCTTTAATAAGTAATAAATTCTCTGCTGCAAGTGTTGAGAGATAGCAATAATAGGAAGAGAGAAGAAAACTTCTTTTCCCAGCAAGCATAAAATGCTGACAGAATGCTTCACAAATTATTTAAAGCATTTTGCATTAAAAAAAAGGAGTTTCCAAAAGAAAGGTTGTCTTCCTCTGAAAAATGATAGGTTTAAAATGCAAGGGTATAGCATTGAAAACTTAATTGGAAAACCTTGAGCTATTCCATCTAGACCATGATCCACAGCAATCTATCACTCAGTCCCACCATTAGTCCTTCTGAAGTTCATCTCCTGACTGATCACCTGTTAATCTCTTTTGCATCACTCCCATCCTCTCTGAAAAATTTTGAGGTCTTATTTAAGTAAAAATTGTGCATGCACATCATTTATGAAGTTGAAATATGCTGCCAGGTTTACTACAAAAATATCAGTCTCCAGCTATGCCTGCCGCTAATCCCTCCACCCCAGAGGAAACTCACGCCTTAGCTGATTATTTAACCCCTTTTATAATATAGTATATTTGGTTAGATATTTGGTGAACACATGATTATAACCAAGTAAAGGCTGTTCAAAGAGCCAAGTTAATTAATAAACTATGTTTATTTTCCTATACAATTTATGGGCTTCCTGGAAAAAAGTTATTTATTGTTTTTGTTTTTCTCTGTACCTTTCATTAATTAAACTTCAAATTATCTGCAGTTGTCTAAATCTCCTCTCTATATGGTCAGTTGTACCAGGCATTCTATCAAATTAATCTTTTTGGAGTTCTCTCTCCCAGAGCTTGCTCCAATCTGGGCTATTCTCCCTCCATCTGGGGTACAGCTGACATTCTGGGATTTATTTACCACCATGCTGGGAATCCCTTCATTTTCTCTCCTTGGTTTGATCTGTTTTTTTCTGTCCCAGGCCTTCCTCATTGTTGGTTTGCTCTCTCATTTTGTAGAACACATCCACGAATAGCTTTCACAGAAAGCATATTTGTGACTTTACATGTCTAAAGATGTTTTTATTCTACCCTGAAATATAAATTAAACCTTTCAAATTTTATCAGGGTAAAGTTATATATAGCAAGTTGCATAAATCTTAAATGTATATTTGATGACTATATATATGTATATATATACACACACACACCTGTATACACCATCTAAATGAAGATATAGAACATTTTTTTCAATCAAAAGGTTTCTTAGTCCCCGATCTAGTCAATACTCACTCTTTAGGAGTTACCATTATTTTGACTACTATGACTTGAATTAATTTTTCCCTTTTGATTGCTGTAGATTTACAGTAAGTCTTGATATCTGGAAGTATAGGTCCTCCAGCTTAATTCTTCTTCAAGGTTGTCATGGCTATTCAGGGTCCTCTGCACCTTCATAGAAATTTTAAAATCAGCTTGCCAATATTCACCAAAAGAAAACAAAACAAACCTTTATTGGATTGAGAAAGTTCTTTTGTATTGCTAGTTTGCTGAGAGTCTTTATCATGAATAGATGTTGAATTTTATCAATTGCTTTCTCTTAGTCTATTAATATATTTATATTATTTTTTCCTTTAGTCTATGGATGTGGTCATTTATACTGATTGTGATTACATTCAAATGTTCAACTAACTTTGCATTGTGGGAATAAACTCTACTTGGTGTTGATATCTTATCCTGTTAATATATTACTGGATTTAATTTGCTAATATTTCATTTAGGGTTATTTAATTTATGAGAAATATTGGCCTGTAACTTTTCATTTCTTGTAGTATCTTTGTCAGGTATGGATATCAGGGTTATACTAACTTGACACTTGACTAGTAGTTTAGTTGGTTATGGAATACTAGGTTGGAAATAATTTCTTTCCATTGTCTTCTAATGTTTAACGTACTCTTGAGTAGAATTACATAATTACGGTTTACACTGTAGTCTATAGGATCTTCATATGTCTCTGATATCTTAAAATTTACTACACTGTGCTGGGAAGTAAGGTGTAGTTTTAACCTCCAAACTAAGATCTTCTGGTTGTGGGAAGTTGTCATGAATTATTTTATTAACAGTATAGTAGGCTGAATAATGCTCTCTCTGGTCCCCCTCATCCCCCCTCACCCCCCCCCCAATGAGATGTCCATGTTCTAATCTCTGGAACATGTATATCTTATGGCAAAAAGAATTTTGCAGATGTGGTCAAGTTAATTATCTCGAGATAGGAAAATTATCCTGGATTATCTGGGTAAGCCTGATGTAATCATAATGGTCCATATAAGAGATATGCAGAAGGAGTCAGAGTTAGAAGGCCATGTGATGACAAAAATGAGGTTAGAGTAATATGCTTTGAGGATGGAGGAAAGGAACTACATGGCAAGGAATATGAGTGGTTTCTACAAGCAGGAAGAGGCAAGGAAAGGAATTCTTCCCTGGAGACTTCAGAAGGAACCAGCCTTACCAACAACTTAATATTAACCCAGTGAGACTGATTTTAGTCTTCTGGTCTCCAGTATAGTACTGAAAGCAAATACACTTATGTAGTTTTAAGCCACCAGGTTTGTGGTAGTTTGTTGTAGCAGCCGTAGGAAACTAATACAAATGGTCGTCTCCCCTCTTTTCTCTGTACTCCGTTTGTGGAACTCCTATCTTACTATAACTTTTTTACCTCACTGGCAAATTTCTTATCTTTATTTCATCTTTTTATCTTTTGACCCAAATTTCTAGAATATTCTCTAAATTTCTCTTCAGACTTATCTTTTGAACTTTTCATTTCCACTGTCAAAGTTCTAATTTTCTTGGAATCTACCCCTCTTTTTGTTCTCGGAATGTCCTTTTTGTTTTTTTTTTAATGGTATCCTGTTCTTTTTCATGGTTGCAGTATTTTATTTATTTTCTTTTTTTTAATTAATTAATTAATTAATTTGGCTGTGTTGGGTCTTAATTGCAGCATGTGGGATCTTTGTTCCGCCACGCAGGATCTTTCGTTGTGGCCTATAGGCGCTTTGTTGTACAGCGTGGGCTTCTCTAGTTATGGCGTATGGGCTCTAGAGTGTGCAGGCTCAGTAGTTGTGGCACTTGGGCTTAGCTGCCCCATAGCATGTGGGATCTTAGTTCCCTGATCAGGGATCAAACCCATATCCCCTGCTTTGGAAAGTGGATTCTTAACCACTGGACCACCAGGGAAGTCCCTATTTTCTACCTAAGAGTATTAATTTCCTTTGAAGTTTTATTTTTCCTGCAAAATCAGTCTCCTCCAACTTTTATTTACCTATTTCAATTTTTATATTTCATAGTAGAAACTCTTTTGTTTTTGGTAATATTTGTTGTCTGCTTATACTTAAGAGTTGACAACTAAAAGATTAGATGGAAGCACTGAACACGTGGCAAAAGATTTCCTACAACTTTTTGAAGTATATAGTGCTCCCAGTTCTTAGTGATCATTTTAGAATGAATTTTTACACTAAGCTTTACTTCCAGTAGGAGGTTCTCAATCAGTAGTTGGATCCTCTACATTTCCCTGAAACTAAATGTTTTCAAAATTGACCTCTACACCCTTATTTACCTTCCCTACACACAAGCTTGCTGCTCTTTTTTTGTGTTTCTTCTTTTATTGGAATCACTAACTATCTAAGATTTAAAACTAGGCATTATCCTTAACTCTTTTCTCTTATCTCCTACATCCATTAGTTACCAAGTCATATCAAATTTACTTTCTAAATATCTTTCACTATACTTCACTCATCCTCCACATATTGTCAGTCCTCCTGTCTATTTCAGACTTTCAACATTTATTATTATATAGACTATCACAATAACCTAACTTGATACCTTCCTCTGCTCTCTATAAGCCTCGGATCTATTGATATAAATTAAGCATTCAACAAACATTTCCTTAGTACCTAAATCTTTGCCAGGTATGGTTTGACCTGAAGGTACCACTGAGAAAAATACGTAGTTACTCTGTGTTAGTGGAAAAATTAGTTGACTGGGAAATAATGCCTTAATGGAAAACTATAAAACAGCGTGCTATTGTTATGACAGGAGAAATATAGGGGACTAGAGAGCCGTATAGGAGGGCAGTCTAACTTACACTTGGGGACAATTGGAAAGACTTCCTAGAAGGTCATGTGTATAGAGACCACAAAATTAGGGAATATGTTCCGTAAATCAGACACTGCCCCTGCCAGGTTCTGAAGTGGTGGGCACATTTGGTGGACTGTAAGGAGTTCAATATGGCTTAAGTGGAGGGTGAGAAGAAATTGGGTTGAAGCTGGAGAAGTAATCAAGGGCCAGATCACTCAGAACCTTCTAAACCAATTTTAGGAGATTGGGAATTTCTTCTAAGAAAAGCAGGAGACAAGCAGGAAACTTTGGGATTTACTTTGCATTTTAGACGAATTTATGTTTCTGTGGGGAATGGATTGAAATTGATCAAGACTGAAGAAGGAGACCAGTTGTAATAATCCAGTCAGGAGATGGTAATGGCCTGAAATAGGGTTAGGGAAATGGAGAGTGGGAAAAGTAGTTAGCCTTGCCTTAGGAAGTAGGTTTGGGAGGATAAAAGAGTGGGAGGAGGACTTCCCTGGCGGTGCAGTGGTTAAGAATCCACCTGCCAATGCAGGGGACACAGGTTCAAGCCCTGGTCCCAGAAGATCCCACATACCGTGGAGCAACTAAGCCCGTATGCCGCAACTACTGAGCCCGAGTGCCACAACTACTGAAGCTCACGCACCTAGAGCCCGTGCTCCGCAACAAGAGAAGCCACCAAAATGAGAAGCCCGTGTACCGCAACAAAGAGTAGCCCCCGCTCTCTGCAAGTAGAGAAAGCCTGCGTGCAGCAACGAAGACCCAACGCAGCCCCAAATAAATTAATTAATTAATTTATTAAAAATAAAAAGAGTGGGAGGAATTAAGAAACATAGAAATGGCAGGTTTGAAGGAATGGTTCATCAATGAGTTAAATTTTGATCATGTTGAGTTTGAAGTGTCTACGGGACATCTAGGTGAAATTACGCAGAAATCCGATCATGTAGTCTCAGGCATGAACACACTCCATAGTTCCCTACAGTGTTCAACATAAGACCAAATCCCTTTGCATGGTACACAGAATCCCTTACATTCTCACCCCGGCACGTCTGTCTGGCTTCATCCCTTGATAACAACTCTTAACTTCTTCAGCTACTTATTCACACCCTTTCGTGTCTCCTTGTCTTTAAACATACTGTTGCACATTTGACCCACACCACATAAGTACTTTTGTGAAGCTGAGCTTCGTCATTTTCTGCAACACAAATTCCTCACACCAAGTATTTGAGTACTGTATCCTTAACTGAAGATTGCGGGGGCTACGGGATAGATTGTATTGCACGGTACACAGGCTTCTGCCCTCTCATTGCTCACTCCCTCTTCTATCACCTACTAGATCTGTGCTGTCAGGTGCTCTAGCCACTGACCACCTGAGGTGGTTCTAGAGCATTTGAAAGGAAGCTAGTTTTAGATCAAATGTGCTGTAAGGGTAAACTACAAGTCAGATTTTGACGACTTTGAAAAAAGAACATAAAATATATTGGTAATAATTTTTTAATTATTAAAGTGACAATGTTTTGGATATATTGAGTTAAATAAAATATACTATCAAAATTAATTTCTCCTTTTTCCTGTTTTATTTTTTTAAAATGTGACCGTCAGAATCTTTAAAATTATATATGTGGCTCACATTATATTTCTACTGGACTGTGCTGTCCTAGACCTCTCTCCTAGATTGTCAAAATCTTCTTCCTCTATTATGCAAAGCACTTGAACTCTTGAGGTTCTGTTTAAACTTGCCTACACAATCCCATCAAGGACTTTTATTTCATTGGCACTCCTTAGGAAGAAGTTGTTATTATTTATAGCAAAAACAAAAAATTCAAAACCCCAAACATTCAAATGTCTACTTTGGTACTCACTACATTGTAGTGTGATTATTTAAATTATTTCTTTTCCCCCCACTAGGTTGTAAACAAAGAGCATGTCTTATTCATCTTTCCCTCCCAATGCTGTTGGGAACACATAGTAGGTACTAAGAAATGTTTGTTAAATGACAGGATTGTGTTCTTTATTATCTGAAAAGAAAATATTAGCTGAATTTAATAAGTACATTCATGGAAATCGGTTTGTGTAAATTAAGAATAGTGATAAACACATCTTGATGCAATTATATCTCTCCATTTTCCCTCGACCTCCCAGATTGATCCAGTAGTGATCACTTTAAGCTGTTCATTGCATCTTTGTCACAAAGTCTGTTCTAATATCATTCTCCTCTAGACATGTAAGTAGAAGTAGAGAAGGAATTTAAATCAATAAAGCTAACAAATAAATAACAAGCTGGAGAAGTGGTACGTGTCACTTAAGAGCATGTGAGGTGAAGGGCATATTGACAGTTTCTGGTAACTAAGTAGATTGAGTATTGATAGCAGAAGTCATTATGAAATGAACACTTATTTGAAATTGTGTTTTCGTAAGGTTGTCACAGCAAGTAGGTATTATATATATACCACTACAGCATTGTCCTTGAACCTGTTAGGCCAGGGTTTTAGAGCTTACTGTAATTACTGACTGCAACTATAATGCCTTTAATGCATATTTTAAAGTTTGAAATGCACTTGCTGACTTCACACAACAGTAGTCCCCTAATGATAGTAACTTTGCCTGTACTTCAGAAGAAAATTTCAAGAGAGACCAAGCATAAAGTGGTATGGTGAAAAATGATAATACAAATTGAGCCAGATTTCCCCAGTGGTTTAGGTACAACTTCACTTTAAATTTTAAACTTTTGGAAGTTGCATTCACTTTTTAAGGCCACGCATTCAGTAATCCCAAGAGGTATCTCATGATTTCTGTCTGTGGAAGACTCTAGGTTCTAAGAGAATACATATGAATAAGAAGAGTGAGACAAATATTTGTTTATATCTTTGACAATTAATGTATTAATATTATCCTGAAACCCTCTGGTGTGTATATCTTTCTTCCAGAATAAGGGGTACATGCTTAGCACGCAGTAGCCATGCAGCAGGTAAATGGATGATATGATGTGCCTGGGAATCACTGTAGTCCACGGCACAGAAAGCTGCAGGAGTACCAGACATGCGTTACCTGTAATGGCTACATTTTCTCTTCCTGAAACTTGGTCTCCAAGAGGAACAGACCCATCTTAAGTTATGGCACCCCCGCCCAAACCCCCATCAGTGTTCGGGTAGTATTTTGCACACTTTAAAAAAATTGAGGTAACATTGGTTTATATTATATAAGTTTAATGTGTACAACATTATAAATCTATTTCCGCATACACTACAGCATGCTCAACTCCAAAAATCTAGTTTCCATCTGTCACCATACATGGACCCTCTTTACCCATTTTGTCTTCCCCCCACCACCCTTCCCCTTTGGAAACCACCAGTCTGTTACCCATAGGTAAGTGTTTGTTTTTGTTTTGTTTTGTTTGCTTGTTTATCTATTTTTTAATATTCTGCATATGAGTGAAATCATATGATATTTGTTTTCCCTGTCTGATTTATTTCACTTAGCATAATACCCTCAAGGTCCATCCATGTTGTTGAAAATGGCCAGGTTTCATCATTTTTTAATGTCTGAGTACTATTCCATTGCATATATATACCACATCTTCTTTATTCCTTCATTTATCAGTGGGCATTTAGGTTATTTCTACATCTTGACTACTGTAAATAATGCTGCAATGGACATAGGGGTGCATATATCTTTTCAAATTAGTGTTTTGGTATTCAGATAAATACCTGGAAGTGGAATAGCTGGATCATATGATTAACTTATTCTTAATTTTTTGAGGAATCTCCACATTGTCTTCCATAGTGGATGCACCGATTTACGTTCCTACCAACAGCGTTATGGGGGTTCCCTTATCGCCACATCCTCTCCAACACTTGTTATTCCTTGTCTTTTTGATAACAGCCATTCTAAAGGGAATGAGGTAATATCTCATTGTGGTTTTGATTTGCAGTTCTTTGATAATTAGTGTTGAGTATCTTTTCATGTGTCTGTTGAATGTCTTCTTTGGAGAAACATCTATTCAGATCCTCTGCCCACTTGTTAATTGTTTTGTTGTTGTTGAGTCATATGTGTTCTTTATATGTTTCAGATATTAACCCCTTATCAGATGTATGATTTGCAAATATCTTCTCCCATTTGGTAGGTCGTCTTTTCATTTTGTTGTTGGTTTCCTATGGTATGCAAAAGCTTTTTAGCTTTATGTAGTCTCATTTGTTTATTTTTGCTTTTGTTTCCTTTGCTGAGGAGACATATCCAAAAAGATGTTGTTAAGTCTGACATCAAAGAGCATACTACCTATGTTTTCTTCCAGGAGTTTTACAAGTTCAGGTCTTACATTCAAGTCTTTAATCCATTTTGAGTTAATTTTTGTGTATGGTGTTAAGATAATTTTTGTGTATGGTGTTTAGATAGTGGTCTAGTTTCATTTACTTTTTTTTGCAGGTGGCTGTCCAGTTTTCCCAATACCATTTATTGAAAACACTTTCCTTTCTCCATTGTACATTCTTGCTCTTTGTCATAAATTAGTTGTCCATGTACGTGTGGGTTTATTACTGGGCTCTCAATTCTATTCCATTGATCTGTGTGTCTTTCTGCCAGTACCATGCTTTTTTGATTACTATAACTTTGTAGTGTAATTTGAAATCAGGGACAGTGATACTTCCAGCTTTGTTCTTTTTTCTCAGGATTGCTTTAGCTATTTGGGGTCTTTTGTGGTTTCATACAAATTTCAAGGCATTTTTAGTGAAAAATGTCATTGGGATTTTTATAGGGATTGCATTGAATCTGTAGATTTCTTTAAGTAATGTGGACATTTTAATAATGTTAGTTCTTCCAATCCATGAGCATGAAATATCCTTCTATTTTTTGTGTCTTCTTTAATTTATTTCAACAATGTCTTATGGTTTTCAGTGTATAGGTCTTTCACCCCCTTGGTTAAATTTATTCCTAGGTATTTTATTCTTTTTGTTGTGATTGTAAATGGGGTAGTTTGCTTAATTTCTCTTTCTGTTAGTTTGTTGTTAGTGTACAGACATACAAAAGGTTTCTGTATATTGATTTGTACCCTGCAGCTTTACTGTATTTGTTTATTTATAATAGTTTTTTGGTGAAGTCTTTAGTGTTTTCTATACATAATATCATGACATCTGCAAACAGTGACAGTTTTACTCCTTCCTCTTCAATTTGGATGCCTTTTATTTCTTTCTATTGTCTAGTTGCTCTCTCTAGAACTTCCAATACTATGTTGAATAAAAGTAGCAAGATTGGGCATTCTTGCCTTGTTCCTTATCTTAGAGAAAAGGCTTTCAGCTTTTCATTGCTGAGTATGATGCTAGCTGTGGGTTTATAACATATGGCCTTTATTATATTAAGGTACATTCCCTCTATACCCATTTTATTGAGAGTTTTTAAAATCATAGATCAATGTTGAATCTTGTCAAGTTTCTGCATCTATTGAGATGATCATGTGATTTTTTATCCTTTATTTTATTAATGTGGTGTATCACATTGATTGATTTGTGGGTATTGAACCATTCTTACATCCCTGAGATAAATCCCACTTGATCATAGTGCATGATCCTTTTAATATGTTGTTGAATTTGGTTTGCTAATATTTTGTTGAGGATTTTGCATCTAATTTGTTCACAGATATTTGTCTACAATTTTCTTTCCTTGTGTTGTCCTTGACTGGTTTTGGTATCAGGGTAATGTTGGCCTTGTAAAATGAGTAAGGAATCATTCCCTCCTCTTCAATTTTTTGAAGAGTTTGAAAAGGATAGGTATTAAATCTTTGAATGTTTGGTAAAATTCCCCTGTGAAGTCATCTAGTCGTTTTGTTTTTGGGGATGATTACTGTTTCAATGTTCTTACCAATGATCAGTCTATTCAAATTTTCTGTTTTTTCATGTTTTAGTCTTGGAAGGTTGTATGATTCTAAGAATTTATCTATTTCTTCTAGGTTGTCCAATTGTTGGCATATATCTGTTCATAGCACTCTCTTACAATCCTTTGTATTTCTGTGGTATCTGTTGTAACTTCTCTTTCATTACTGATTTTATTTATTTGAACCGTCTCTTTTTTTTTGTAAGTGAGTTTATCTAAAGGTTTGTCAAATTTGTTTATCTTTTCAAAGATTAGTTTTCATTCATCTTTTCTATTGTCTTTACGGTCTCTATTTTATTTATTTCTGCTCTGATTTTTTTATTTCCTTCCTTCTACTGGCTTTGGGCTTTATTTGTTTTTTTTCTAGTTCCTTTAGGTGTAGTTTAGATTATTTGACATTCTTGGTTCCTGAGGTAGGTCTGTACTGCTGTAAACTTCCCCATTAGTACTGCTTTTACTGCATCACATAGATTTTGGTATGTCATATATTCATTTACATTTGTCTTCAAATACTTTTTGATTTCTCCTTTGACTTCTTCATTGACTCAGTAGTTTTTCAGTAGCATGTTGTTTAGTCTCCACATATTTGTGATTTTTCAAGCTTTCTTCTTATAGTTGATTTCTAGTTTCATACCATTGTGGTCAGAAAAAATGCTTGATATGATTTCAGTTTTCTTAAATTTACTGAAACTTGTTTTGTGTCCCAACTTATGGTCTACGCTTGAGAATGTTCCATGTGCACTTGAGAAAAATGTGTATTATGCTGCATTTGGATGGAATGTTCTGCAGATATATATTAAGTCCATTCATTTAAAGTTGATATTTCCTTGTTGAATTTCTGTCTCAATTACCTATCTGTTGATGTATGTCAGCTGTTAGAGTCCACTACTCTTATTGTGTTGCTGTCAGTTTCTCTCTTAGGTCTGTTAATAGTTGCCTTGTATATCTTGGTGCTCCTACATTCAGTGCGTACATTTAATAAATGTTATGTCTTCTTGATGGATTGTCCCCTTTATCATTATGTAATGTCCATCTTTGTCTCTTATTACCTTTTTTGACTTGAAGTTTATTTTGTCTGATATGAGTATGTCTACACCAACTCTCTTTTGGCTGCCATTTGCTTGGAATACTATCTTCCACTCCTTCACTTTGAGCCTATGT
The DNA here is from genome assembly GCF_963924675.1 of Phocoena phocoena. Lineage (NCBI taxonomy): Eukaryota > Metazoa > Chordata > Mammalia > Artiodactyla > Phocoenidae > Phocoena > Phocoena phocoena. The sequence goes on from NC_089223.1 coordinate 126,607,289, forward strand.
CTGTCTTTAGAGCTGAGATGAGGCTCCCGGAGACAGCTTATATTTGTATCTTGTTTTTTAATCCATCCAGCCACTTTGTGTCTTTTCATTGGTGAATTCAATCCTTTTACATTTAGGGTGATTACTGATATATGAGGACTTAGTTATGACATTTTATCTTTTGTTTTCTGGTTGATCTATATCTCTGTTGTTTCTTTTCCCCTGTGTTTCTGTCTGCCATTTTGGTTTGATGATTTTTCTGACGTTTTTCTTAGCTTCCTCTTTTTTAAGATTTGTTTCCCTTCTTTAGATTTTTGTTTTGTGGTTGCCATGAGATTTGTATAAAACATTTCATGGATAAAATAGTTCTTTTTCTGCTGATAGCATCTTATCTTCATTTGCCTACACAGGTTCCATCCTTTTCCTCTTCTCCTTTTATGTTTTGTTGTCACAAATTATCTCTTTTTATGTTGTGAGTTTGTTACCAAATTGAAGTAGCCATAGTTATTTTTCATGTCTTTTTCCCTTTAAACTTTATGCTATAATTGAGTTTAACAACCTCTTCTGATAGAGTTACAATTTTCTAATTCTGTCTGTCTGTTTATCACCTTACTCAAAGTTTTGTGTACATTTGCCTTTTTGTTTCAGATAGAGGAGCTTTTTTCAACATTTCTTATTAGGCAGGTCTGCTAGTGATGAACTCCCTCAGCTTTTGTTTGTCTGAGAAAGCCTTTATTTCCCCTTAATATTTGAAGGAAAACTTTGCTGGATAGTGTATTCTTGGCTGGCAGTTTTTTCTCTTTCCATTTTCTGAGAATGTCATTCCTCTCCCTCCTGGTCTGTAGAATTTCTGCTGAGAAACCTGCTGATAGCCTAATGGGGGGCTCCTTTGTAAGTTACTGTTTTTCCCTCCTGGCTGCCTTTAAAATTCTTTATCATTGACCTTTGACAGTTTCAATATAATGTGTCTCGAAGAAGGTCATTTTGCATTGAGATAATTAGGTGTTCTATTAGCTTTGTGGACTTGTTCCTTCCCCAGGTTTGGGATGTTCTCAGCTATTGTTTCTTATTTAAAAGCTCTCTGCTGCCTTCAGCCCCTTTTCTTTTCCTGGGACACCCATTATCCTTATGTTTCCTATTCTAATGGAGTCAGATTGCTCTCATGAGTTTCTTCATTTTAAAAAAAATCTTGTGTCTCTCTTCTACCTGAATCACTTCCAGATTTATATCTTCAAGCTTGCAAATTCTCTTTTCCATATGGTCTGCTCTATTTCCAATGCTTTCTACTGGGTTCTTCATCTCACTTATTGAGTTCTTCAGTTCCAGAATTTCTGTTTAGTTTTTTTAGAGTTTCAGTCTCTTTGGCAAAGTATTCCTTCTGTTTATTAATTTTATTCCTGAGCTCATTGAACTGCTTTTTTTGAGCTTTCTTGTAGCTCACTGAGTTTCTTCATGACAGCTATTTTGAATTCTCTATCAGATCATGGTCTTCTGTGACTTTAAGTTTAGTTTCTAGAGAATTGTCATTTTCTTTTTGTGATCGATGTTGTTGTGATTTTTCATGGTGCTTGATGAGTTGTTCTTCTCCTGGCACATTTGAATTGGTGAACACCTTTTTTAATTAAGGTTAAGCTTTTGTTTACTTTGATTCTAATAATTCAGCAGATGGGTAATTTTATTTTTCAGTAGGTGGCACTGTAGTACAAGTTTTGGTTTTCTCTTACCTGAGCTGCCTCTGGCTATATTTGAGAATCTGCACTTTCCACCCTCTACGACCTCAGCCAGAGGTATTCCCAGTGCACTCCTCTTTGCTGCTTGTGCCTGCAGGTTGCTGGTGTCTTGCTGTGGCTGGTGTTGCCACTGTCACTGGTGCTGCTGCCGGGGGCACCAGGATGGTGGTGCCCCCACTGCTTCAGAGGTCACCTGGCTGTTGGCACCACCAGAGCGGAGGAGTGGTGGGGGGTAGCCAGAGTCTTGACTGCTTCCACTGCATCTGGGGTTATTTGGTTTGCAGGCACCACCACTGTGGGTACGGGGCTGGAGCCACAGGCACTACCATGGCTGAAGAGACTGCCCAGTTCCCTATGGCTGTGGGTACTGTTGCCACTGGGAGGTCAGAGTCATGTGCACTACCTTTGATGCTGCTACTACTGGGTTCCTTGGGGCTGTGAGCTTAGCCACTTTGGAGATGGGACTAGGATTGTGAGCACTGCCTCTATTGTTCCCCTGGTTCTACCTCCTCTGTGTGTTCCAATCCATTCAATCTCAGGTATACAGATGTGTGGATGTCTCTGGCATTCTGGCATGTTGAGGAGAGAAACCTTTGTTGAGCTATGGATGTTTTACTAGTTGCAGATTGAAGGGGAGAGACAAATGGAGTATCTCATGCCACCATGATTATGACATAACCAGAACTTTGCACATTTGAAGCATGCTAAATAAATGAATACATAAAAAAATTTTTTAACTAACGATTTATAGTATCTGTTTCCATAAGTGCTCTAACAGAAAATGCTTTTGAGTTTCATCAAAACAAGTAAATTTACCAGAAACAGAAGTGAAGATGTGAATATAGTCTCTTTTTCACTGGTCCCAAAGCATCAAAAAGCCAATCAAGTAATGGTTCTTCCCAGTAGTTTAGAGGAGTCTTAGTATAAGCTGATATGCATAGAGAATTTATTGCAATGTTACATTTTAATGTAATATTAAACTAAAGTTGAGAAAGCAAAGTTTGACATAATAAAGTTTTCTCAAATGAAAATCAACAACCCTGTCACTCAGTTTTTAACAAGTATTCTCTGAAGAGATGAACTGTACCACAGCACAATGACTTCTTTGTTAATTTAGAAAATTAGTAAGATCACTATCCTTACTTGTCATTCATTCCTGGAGATTAAAAATCTAAACAAGTTCAAACTAAAACCAGTCTATGTAAGGGAAAAACTGTTGATGACATGGGGAAAATATTCTAGTCATATACATACCTAACCATTTAATCTGCTGGTTCTCCACTTTCTGTTTTCTTCTTTATCTAAATAAATAGAACTAAGCAAATAACTTAGTGCCTGGCAACTGGTAACCTTTCATACTTCTCTGCTAGTTTGGCCAGCACATTTCTGTGTTGCCTTTTGACTAGACAGTCTATAATAACAGTAATATGTTAATTAATATCCAAGTTTCAAATTGTGGTATAGTTTTTTTTAAATCCTATACTGCATGGAGGGAGAGAGAAGAAAAAAATAGTCAATAGGCAGTTTTAATGATAAGTGGACTTTGTATAACAATGGCCATGAGACAAATATCTCAAAAATATGGAAATTTGCCAGTGCAACAAAACTGACTATCATTTATCATACAAAGAGAAAGCAGAGTAGAAGGGAATAGTAATTTCATTCTAATCCTTCCGTAACTCAAAAGCCATTTTCCATTAAGAAAAGTTTTTAGGTATTCATAATATTCATTCTCCCTGAAATTAACAAACTCTTCAATCCTTAAATTTAAAAATTTTCTGCTTTCTGGTTGGTCACTTTTGGGGTTGTGATCCAGCAAAAACCCAGAGTAAACATTTCTTTTAAGGTATTTTTCTGCAGGCATACCACAGTGGAAAGCAGAGCAAGTTGGTGGACTAAGCATAACCCCGAAGGAGCCAGAAGCTTTACTGGTTTTCTGGAGCAATTCACATAATCCTCTCCACTGCTTGAAACAATGCTTACCTATAGCACCTTACTCTCAATTACACTGAACGGCTATCATTCAAGATGATTTCTCCTTCATAGATCCTAACTGAATCTTCTATATTTAAACATTCAGTCATTTTGTACAATCCTCATGTTTTCGGTATTGCTGTAGCATAGTGTTGCACACTGATGAATATTTATAAAAGTCTCAAGACTTAGGATTAGAAACAGAAAATCAGATGAAGAAACTGTAACTTCTCAAGGTGGGTGATAAGGATAAGTAGAATTATGATTTCAGTCCCTGTGGGTAAAAAGTGGAGATCAGAAGATCCAATCTCCATGAAGTTCAAAGCAACTGCACAGGAAGCATGTGAACTGAAAAGCAGTTAAGATGGTGATGTGAGAAGAATCATGTTTTCAGAAACACAGAAATTTAAATGGCTAAAGCCATGCTGATGGACTTTGTGGAGAAGATGGAAATTGTGGGGAGTAACAGGTTTTGGCTAAGAATTAATGTAATGATCTTGAAAGATAAGCTGCGTATAACCGAAATGTCTCCAAGTCAATCAAAAGACACCAGCAATTTCATTTCGATGGCAACTCAGATTATTCTCACATAGGATGGGTGCAGTTTTGTATTGGTTTTCCTGTTTGTATTTTGGCCTCTGGCTTTTTTTTTTCAGTTCTCTTTTATGGCTTTGAAGAGAAAAGTCAAAAGACCTGATCCAACTACAAAAAAAAAAAAAGAACAGTGATGAGCTCTGCAAAGAACTTTAATCCCTTATCCAAACGCAGTCCTACCAAACTCAGAGAACCTGACTTCCAAAATAGAATACATTCAAAGATAGGTCTCTAAAGAGAAACACAATCTTTGTGTCAGTTGTTTTATGATAATTGAACCTAGTGGAATTAAGGCAGGTACCAGGAGGTGAAGGAATCTAGATGATTGTCCGATATTGGTATGTTGAGATCACTAACATTTGAGACAAAGGAGACACTGATCTGCCACATAATCCTGGAGGGAAGATGAGAGAGCTAGGTCAGAGTTAGAAATGTATTCAGGACGTCAGTTACCTGGGCAGAAATAAACTCCTCAGACAGGATAGCCTCGTCTATTTCTAGTGGGCATTACTGCTACATAATACAGTATCCTCCTGTCCCTCTCCCCCAACCCGGTGCTCACTACCTCTTCATCCTGTTTTATTATTTCCTCCTAGCACTAATCTCCATTCAGTACCCTCTACATTTACTTGCTTATCTATGTACTGACTTTCTCTGCATACTAAGATGTAAGTTCAATGAGGGGCAAGGACTTTGTCTTATCATTGCTGTGTCTCCTGCACATGGTGGGTAAATGTTTGTTGAATAAACAAATCAATTATATTTAGCTTAGTGAGATGTTTAGAATGTGGCTCAAATGTGTCTTTTGAAAAATAAGTATGAATATCTTAATAGCTATTCTGTATAAACAGCTATACGAATACATAGATGGAGGTTAAGTGATGCCTAAACAAGTATGAAACTTTAAGGTTATTTTAGTAGAGAATATCAAAGTGAAATTGCAAATAGGCAGGGACATGGGATGTCACACATTTTAAACTATATTAGGCACAGAAAATAACAAATGCTATTTCTAAACAAATAACTACTATTATAATTTGTATGCAAGGTGTTTTACTTTTGTACAGAGCCCATGTATTATGGAGACTAAGACTAAGGAAGCACACCTGAGAAATGATATTCATTTATCTGTGTTGACTCTGTTTTTAGCTAAAAGAATTGCTGTGATGACTTGGTTACCTCATTCAGCTTGCTTTGGGTACAGAAGTGAACATTTCAGAAATCTGTTTGAAAAGAAAGAAGTATATTGATTTTCATTCTCTTTATCATAATGAATCAGGGCCAAGGTTATAACAAGAGTGCAAATTGGAACATGAATAGCGATTTTTAAAATAGAGGTTATTCTCTAGAAAGCTAGTTGTGAGTTCTGTCAATTTAATAAAAGCAGTTCTGCTTGATCAAACTATTTTGAGGTGTAGTTCAGAAGATGATTATACTATATAATTAAACTTGCCAATTAAAATGTTGATAACATTAAAACACTATAGCTTTTCCATGAGATGGAAAAATAAAATATGAAGCAATATCTTTGGAAATTTTCCCAGTAACAAATTGTAAATAGGTGGGAGGCAAGGTACAGCCCTAGGGAAATATTTTATTCTATTTTATAGACAAGTGAATGAAGCACTGAAGTGTTAAACTGCAAATCATTACTGAAGTGATAAGAACAATTCAACTGCTTTGATTTTCTAAGCAACTTTAGAAATATTTCAAAAGATTAATTTAATCCCTCCATGATGTCTGATCTCCCACCCGCAACTACATGGGTAGTTGGGGTGGGTTAGTTACCAAGAGACATGGAAACAGGATGACACCAAAGAGAGCAATACATTTCTGAGAGGATTCCCAGGGTTATGCTAGACACATTATATCAACTGACAGGAGAGGCAAATGTGTGGGGAAAAGTGAGAGCCAAAGCAAGAGGTCAGGAGTTGGAGAAATACTGTATCGATTTAGGAATAAGTGATGCAAAGGAAGGGTAAGGTGATGGAGTCTAGGAGGTTGAATACTAATAGGGCTAAAGTTCTTGCAGCTTTTTTTAAAAGTTGCTGGTCTCATGGTGCATGGATAGGTGGTAAATTAAATATGGGTACAAATTCTGGATACTGGATTTTGAAATGCTGTGATTGGATGAGACTTTTTTGGGATCTTGAGAGGGGGTGAGTAATTTTGCATATGTAGGGAATGTAAGTAATTGTGACCAGATGGTAGACTGTAGAACAAATTCTTTGCAGCTCCTCTCTTCCAGAAGTGGAGTGCATTTCATCACCCCTTGAACCTTGGTTGGTTGGTTTTGTGTCTTTTTTTGACTGGCATATGTGGCAGAAGTAATGCTCTGTGAGTTTCAAAGCTTAGGACTCAAGAGGCCTTGCAGCTTTTATCTTCAGCCATGGAATGCTGCCTGGAGTCTGCCATGTAAGAAAACCTGTGTAACTTATTAGAAGATGAGAGGCCATGTGAAGGAGGACCATGGCATCCCAGCTGACAGCCGATACCCACTACCAGACATCTGAATATAGCTATCTTGGATCTTTTATGCCTGCTGATCCTGCAGCTAAATACAGCTGAATGAATGAGCCCAGGCAAGACCAGCAGAAAATCTGCCTAGCCAGCCCATAGATTCCTAAGAAATAACAAATCATTGCTGTTTTAGTCATAGTTAACTCAAACAAATGGGTCACATTGAGTTTGTTTATTCTTTTATTTATTTGTTTACCCATCCTTCTATTCATCCCACATTTCTACAATGTCTACAATGTACAAGATGCTGCAAACACAAAGGATCCAGGAGGAGGACCTTCAAGATTGTGGAGGAATAAGACATGGAGATCACCTTCCTCCCCACAAATACATCAAAAATACATCTACATGTGGAACAACTCATACAGAACACCTACTGAACGTAGGCAGAAGACCTCAGACTTCCCCAAAGGCAAGAAACTTCCCACATACCTGGGTAGAGCAAAAGAAAAAAAAAAAAAAACAGAGACAAAAGAATAGGGATGGGGGCTTCCCTGGTGGCGCAGTGGTTGAGAGTCCGCCTGCCAATGCAGGGGACGCGGGTTCGTGCCCCGGTCCGGGAGGATCCCACATGCCGCGGAGCGGCTGGGCCCGTGAGCCATGGCTGCTGGGCCTCCGCGTCTGGAGCCTGGGCTCCGCAACGGAAGAGGCCACAACAGTGAGAGGCCTGCGTACCACCAAAAAAAAAAAAAAAAAAGAATAGGGATGGGACCTGCACCTCTGGGAGGGAGCTGTGAAGGAGGAAAAGTTTCCACACACTAGGAAGCCCCTTCACTGGCAGAGACAGGGGGTGGGCGGGCAGGAAGCTTTGGAGCCACGGAGGAGAGCGCAGCAACAGGGGTGCAGAGGGCAAAGCGGAGAGATTCCCACACAGAGGATCGGTGCCGACCAGCACTCACCAGCCTGAGAGGCTTGTCTGCTCACCCACCAGGGTGGGCAGGAGTCTGGGAGCTGAGGCTTGGGCTTTGAGGTCAGATCCCAGGTAGAGGATTGGGGTTGGCTGTGTGAACACAGCCTGAAGGGGCTAGTGCACCACATCTAGCCAGGAGGGAGTCTGGGAAAAAGTCTGGAGCTGAGGCAAGAGACCATTGTTTTGGGTTGTGCGAGGAGAGGGGATTCAGAGCACCGCCTAAACAAGCTCCAGAGATGGGCATGAACTGCGGCTATCAGCGTGGACACCAGAGACGGGCATGAAATACTAAGGCTGCTGCTGCAGCCACCAAGAAGCCTGTGTGCAAGCACAAGTCACTCTTCATACCCCCCTGGGAGCCTGGGCAGCCCGCCACTGCCAGGGTCCCATGATCCAGGGACAACTTCCCTGGGAGAACGCACAGCATGCCTCAGGCTGGTGCAATGTCACGGCGGCCTCTGCTGCTGCAGGCTCGCGCCGCACTCCATACCTCTCCCTTCCCCCAGCCTGAGTGAGCCAGAGCCCCCGAATCAGCTGCTCCTTTAACCCTGTCCTGTCTGGGTGGGGAACAGATGGCTTCAGGCAACCTACATGCAGTGGCAGGGCCAAATCCAAAGCTGAACCCCAGGAGCTGTGCGAACAAAGAAGAGAAAGGGAAATCTCTCCCAGCAGCCTCAGGAGCAGCGGATTAAATCTCCACAATCAACTTGATATACCCTGCATCTGTGGAATACCTGAATAAATAACAAATCATCCCAAAATTGAGGCTGTGGACTTTGGGAGCAACTGTAGACTTGGGGTTTGCTTTCTGCATATAATTTGTTTCTGGTTTTATGTTTATCTTAGTTTAGTATTTAGAGTTTATTATCATTGGTAGATTTGTTTATTTATTTGGTTGCCCTCTTCCTTTTTTTTGTATGTATATATTTTTTCCTTTTTCTCTTTTTGTGAGTGTGTATGTGTATGCTTCTTTGTGTGATTTTGTCTGTATAGCTTTGCTTTTACCATTTGTCCTAGGGTTCTGTCTTTTTTTTTTTTTTTTTAGTATACTTTTTAGTGTTTGTTATCATTGGTAGATTTGTTTATTGGTTTGGTTGCTCTCTCCTTTCTTTGTTTCTTTTTTTTCTTCTTTTTATTACTTTTTTGTTTCCTTATTTTTAATAATTTTAAAATTTTTTATTTTAATAACTTAATTTAATTTTTTTTTATTTATTTATTTTTTCTCGCTTTTCTTCTGAGCCGTGTGGTTGACAGGGTCTTGGTGCTCCAGTCAGGTGTCAGGCCTGAGCCTCTTAAGTGGGAGAGCCAAGTTCAGGACATTGGGCCACCAGAGACCTCTCAGCCCCATGTAATATCAAACGGTGAAAGCTCTCCCAGAGATCTCCCTCTCAGTGCTAAGACCCAGCTCCACTCAATGACCAGCAAGCTACAGTGCTGGACACCCCATACCAAACAACTAGCAAGACAGGAACAGAACCACACCCATTATCAGAGAGACTACCTAAAATCATAATAAATTCACGTACACCCCAAAACATACCACCAGACACGGTCCTGCCCACCAGAAAGTCAAGATCCAGCCTCATCCACCAGAACACAGGCACCAGTCTCCTCCACCAGGAAGCCTACACAACCCACTGAATCAACCTTACGCACTAGGGGCAGACGCCAAAAACAATGGGAACTACAAACCTGCAGCCTGAAAAAAGGAGACCCCAAACGCAGTAAGTTAAGCAAAATGAAAGACAGAGAAATACACAGCAGTTGAAGGAGCAAGGTTAAAACCAACCAGACCAAACAAATGAAGAGGAAATAGGCAGTCTACCTGAAAAAGAATTCAGAGTAATGATAGTAAAGATGATGCAAAATCTTTGAAATAGAATGGAGAAAATACAAGAAACGTTTAACAAGGACCTAGAAGAACTAAAGAGCAAACAGACAATGAGGAACAACACAATAAATGAAATTAAAAATTCTCTAGAAGGAATCAATAGCACAATAACTGAGGCAGAAGAACGGACAAGTGACCTGGAAGATAAATAGTGGAAATAACTACCACAAAGTAGAATAAAGAAAAAAGAATGAAAAGAAGTGAGGACAGTCTCAGAGACCTCTGGGACAACATTAAAAACATCAACATTTCAGGGCTTCCATGGTGGCACAGTGGTTGAGAGTCCACCTGCCGATGCAGGGGACATGGGTTCATTCCCCGGTTCGGGAAGATCCCACATGCCGCGGAGCAGCTGGGCCCATGAGCCATGGCCGCTGAGCCTGCGCATCCAGAGCCTGTGCTCTGCAATGGGAGAGGCCAAAACAGTGAGAGGCCCACATACCACAAAATAAATAAATAAATAAATAAAAAATCAACATTCGAATTTTAAGGGTCCCAGAAAAAGAAGAGAAAAAGAAAGGGACTGAGAAAATATTTGAAGAGGTTACATTTGAAAACTTCCCTAACATGGGAAAGGAAATAGTCAGTCAAGTCCAGGAAGTGCAGAGAGTCCCATAAAGGATAAATTCAGGAGAAACACACCAAGACACATATTAATCAAACTATCAAAAACTAAATACAAAGAAAATACATTAAAGCAGCTAGGGAAAAGCAACAAGTAATACACAAGGGAATCCCCATAAGATTAACAACAGATTTCTCAGCAGAAACTCTGCAAGCCAGAATGGAGTGACAGGACATATTTAGTGATGAAAGCAAAAAACCTACAACCAAGATTACTCTACCCAGCAAGGATCTCATTCAGATTCAACGGAGAAATTAAAATGTTTACAGACAAGCAAAAGCTAAGAGAATTCAGCACCACCAAACCAGCTTTACAACAAATGCTAAAGGAATTTCTCTAGGCAGGAAACACAAGAGAAGGAAAAGACCTACAATAACAAACCCAAAACAATTAAGAAAATGGTAATAGAAACATACATAGCGATAATTACCTTTAATGGAAATGGATTAAATGCTCCAACCAAAAGATACAGACTCGCTGAATGGATACAAAAACAAGACCCATATATATGCTGTCTACAAGAGACCCACTTCAGACTTAGGGACACATACAGACTGAAAGTGAGGGGATGGAAAATGATATTCCATGCAAATGGAAATCAAAAGGAAGCTGGAGTAGCAATTCTCATATCAGACAAAGTAGACTTTAAAATTAGGACTATTATAAGAGACAAAGAAGGACACTACATAATGATCAAGGGATCAATCCAAGAAGAAGATATAACAATTGTAAATATTTATGCACCCAACATATATGCACCTCAATATATAAGGCAAATGCTAATAGCCATAAAAGGGGAAGTCGACAGTAACACAATAATAGTGGGGGACTTTAATACCCCACTCCCACCGATGGACAGATCATCCAAAATGAAAATAAATAAGGAAACATAGGCTTTAAATGATACATTAAACAAGATGGACTTAATTGATGTTTAAAGGACATTCCATCCAAAAACAACAGAATGCACTTTCTTCTCAAGTACTCATGAAACATTCTCCAGGATAGATCATATCCTGGGTGACACATTAAGCCTTGGTAAATTTAAGAAAATTGAAATTGTATCAAGATCTTTTCAGACCACAATGCTATGAGACTAGATATCCATTACAGGAAAAAAATCTGTAAAATTTACAAACACCTGGAGGCTAAACAATACACTACTAAATAACCAAGAGATCACTGAAGAAATCAAAGACGAAATAAAAAAATACATAGAAACAAATGACAATGAAAACTTGACGACCCTAAACCTGTGGGACACAGCAAAAGCAGTTCTAAGAGGGAAGTTTATAGCAATACAATCCTACCTCAAGAAACAAGAAACATCTCAAATAAACAACCTAACCTTACACATAAAAAATTTAGAGAAAGAACAACAAAACCCCCAAAGTTAGCAGAAGGAAAGAAATCATAAAATTCAGATCAGAAATAAATGAAGAATAAGTGAAGGAAATGCTAGCAAAGATCAATAAAACTAAAAGCTGGTTCTTTGAGAAGATAAAGTTGACAAAACATTAGCCAGACTCATCAAGAAAAAAATGGAGAAGACTCAAATCAATAGAAATAGAAATGAAAAAGGAGAAGTAACAACTGTCACTGCAGAAATATAAAGGATCATGAGAGATTACTATATGCAACTATATGCCAATAAAATGGACAACCTGGAAGAAATGGACAAATTCTTAGAAAAGCACAACCTTCTGAGACTGAACCAGGAAGAAAGAGAAAATATACACAGACCAAACACAAGCACTGAAATTGAGACTGTGATTAAAAATCTTCCAACAAACAAAAGCCCAGGACCAGATGGCTTCACAGGTGAATTTGAAGAAACATTTAGAGAAGAGCTAACACCTATCCTTCTCAAACTCTTCCAAAATATAGCAGAGGGAGGAACACTCCCAAACTCATTCTATGAGGCCACCATCACCCTGATACCAAAACCAGACAAAGATGTCCCCAAAAAAGAAAACTACAGGCCAGTATCACTGATGAACACAGATGCAAAACTCCTCAACAGAATACCAGCAAACAGAATCCAATAGCACATTAAATGGATCATACACCGTGATCAAGTGGGGTTTATCCCAGGAATGCAAGGATTCTTCAATATATGGAAATAAGTCAATGTGATAAACCATATTAACAAATTGAAGGATAAAAGTCATATGATCATCTCAATAGATGCAGGAAAAGCTTTCAACAAAATTCAACACCATTTATGCTAAAAACACTCTAGAAAGTAGGCATAGAGGGAACTTACCTCCACATAAGAAAGGCCATATATGAGAAACCCACAGCCAACATCGTTCTTAATGGTGAAAAACTGAGCCATTTCCACTAAGATCAGGAACAAGACAAGGTTGCCCACTTTCACCACTGTTATTCAACATAGTTTTGGAAGTTTTAGCCACAGCAATCAGAGAAGAAAAAGAAATAAAGGAATCCAGTTTGGAAAAGAGGAATTGCAACTGTCACTGTTTGCAGATGACACGATACTATACATAGAGAATTCTAAAGATGTTACCAGAAAGCTACTAGAGCTAATTAATGAACTTGGTAAAGTAGCAGGATACAAAATTAATGCACAGAAATCTCTGGCATTCCTATACGCTAATGATGAAAAATCTGGAAGAGAAATTAAGGAAACACTCCCATTTACCATTGCAACAAGAAGAATAAAATACCTAGGAATAAATCTCCCTAAGGAGACTAAAGACCTGTATGCAGAAAAGTATAAGGCACTGATGAAAGAAATGAAAGATGATACAAACCGATGGCGAGATATACCATGTTCTTGAATTGGAAGAATCAACATTGTGAAAATGACTATACTACCCAAAGCAATCTACAGATGCAATGCAATCCCTATCAAACTACCAATGGCATTTTTCACAGAACTACAACAAAAATGTTCACAATTTGTATGCAAACACAAAAGACCCCGAATAGCCAAAGCAATCTTGAGAAAGAAAAACGGAGCTGGAGGACTCAGGCTCCCTGACTTCAGACTGTGCTACAAAGCTACAGTCATCAAGACAGTATGGTATTGGCACAAAAACAGAAATATATATCAATGGAACAGGCTAGAAAGCCCAGAGAGATATCCACACACATATGGTCATTTTATCTTTGATAAAGGAGGCAAGAGTATACAGTGGAGAAAAAACAGCCTCTTCAATAAGTGGTGTTGGGAAAACTGGACAGCTACATGTAAAAGAATGAAATTAGAACACTTCCTAATACCATACACAAAACTAAACTCAAAATGGATTAAAGACCTAAATGTAAAGCCAGAAACTATAAAACTCTTAGAGGTAAATATAGACAGAACACTCTATGACATAAATCACACCAAAATCCTTTTTGACCCACCTCCTAGAGAAATGGAAATAAAAACAAAAATAAACAAATGGGACCTAATGAAACTTAAAAGCTTTTGCACAACCAAGGAAACCATAAACAAAAGCAAAAGACAACCCTCAGAATGGGAGAAAATATTTGTTAACAAAGCAACTGACAAAGGATAACCTCCAAAATATACAAGCCGCTCATGCAGCTCAATATCTAAAAAACAAATAACCCAATCCAAAAATGGACAGAAGACCTAAACAGACATTTCTCCAAAGAAGATACCCAGATTGCCAACAAACACATGAAAGGATGCTCAACATCACTAATCATTAGAGAAATGCAAATCAAAACTACAATGAGGTATCACCTCACACCAGTCAGAATGGCCATCATCAAAAAATCTACAAACAATAAATGCTGGAGAGGATGTGGAGAAAAGGGGACCCTCTTGTACCGTTGGTGGGAATGTAAACTGATACAGCCACTATGGAGAACAGTATGGAGGTTCCTTAAAAAACTACAAATAGAACTACCATACAGCCCAGCAATCCCACTACTGGGCATATACCCTGAGAAAACCATACTTCAAAAAGAGTCATGTACCACAATGTTCATTGCAGCTTTATTTACAATATCCAGTACATGGAAGCAACCTAAGTGTCCATTGACAGATGAATAACTTAAGATGTGGCACATATATAAAATGGAATGTTAGCCATTAAAACAAATGAAATTGATTTATTTGTAGTGAGGTGGATGGACCTAGAGACTGTCACACAGAATGAAGTGTCAGAAAGAAAAAAACAAATACCGTATGCTAACACATATGTATGGATCTAAAAAAAAAAAACAGGTTCAGAAGAACCTAGGGGTAGGACAGTAATAAAGACACAGATGTAGAGAATGGACTTGAAGACACGGGGAGGGGGAAGGGTAAGTTGGGACGAAGTGAGAGAGTGGCATGGACATATATACACTACCAAAGGTAAAATAGATAGCTAGTGGGAAGCAGCCGCATAGCTCAGGGAGATCGGCTCTGTGCTTTGTGGCTACGTAGAGGGGTGGGATAGGGAGGGTGGGAGGGAGACACAAGAGGGAGGAGATATGGGGATATATGTACACATATAGCTGATTCACTTTGTCATACAGCAGAAACTAACACACCATTGTAAAGCAATTATACCCCAATAAAGATGTTTAAAAATAAATTAATTAAAAATAAGAGCCACAAATATCAAAAAAAAAAAAAAAGATCCAGATAGACATGTTACCTCTTTTCATCTCTGCTTATGTTGCACTTTTCAAGGCAATTAGAACTCTGCAGGTAGTTAATAAGGACTACATCAGAAAATTTGTTGTAAAGAACTAAGTCTTAATGGTGAGAGGATTGAAAAGTTACTAGTCCCAAGTTACAGTTATCTGCTCCCCAGCGACTTAAGTTCCTCTTTGGAGAACACTGATTCCAAAACTCAAAAAAAAAAAACACCCAAATCCACCCAAATCCAAAAAATACAAAACCCAAAACTCTGTAATAGATGTTTTAGTCGTAGGAAGTAAATATCGATCAATTGTATGGAAAAAGACTATGAAATAACTTGAATGCAGATATTCTAAACTAAAAAGATAAGTGTTCTGTTAAAATTGATATAAATTAGGTCTATATTTATTAGTAAGTTTCTGAAGATCCTTTGGGTTTTGAGGGGTAGAGGGATAAAGATAGAATTGTTTCTTTCTTTACATATAGTAGTCCCCTCTTATCTGCAAGGTATACGTTTCAAGATCCTCAGTTGATGCCTGAAGCCATGGATGGTACAGAACCCTACGTATGCTGTTTTTTTTTTCTTATACTTATATACCTATGTTAAAATTTAATTTTTAACTTAGGTGCAGTAAGAAATTAACAACAACTAATAATAAAATAGAACAATTGTAACAGTATATTTTAATAAAAGTTATGTGAATGTGGTCTCTCTCTCTCTCAAAATCTTGTAGTGTATAAATTTAAAGCCTTCTCCATCTTAACTAAGCACGTATCATACACTGTGGCTGTAACTTTTGCAGTTTGAGGGGCAACAGCCAAACTAGCACGTATTTCTTTTCCCTTCCTCACAGTTTCACAGTAGACAGGTAGATCTTAGCAAACTCAGCATGCGATTTTTTTTTTCTTTTCTTATTGAGAACTTTCATCTTTTCACTTACAATTAAGCACTTTATGGCTTCTCTTTGGCATATCTGAATTGCCAGCATTACTACTCTTGTGCTCTTGGGCCATTATTAAGGAAAATAAGTGTTACTTGAACACAGACACTGCTATATTATGCCCAGCAATTGATAACCAAGATGGATACTAAGTGACTAATGAGCAGGATATGCTGGACAAAGAGATGATTCACATCCTGGGTGGAATGGCATGAGATTTCATCACGCTAGTCAGAATGGAGTGCAGTTTAAAACTTATGAATTGTTTATTTTTTGAATTTTCCAATTAATATTTTTGGACCGCAGTTGACCTTGGGTAACTGAAACCGTGGAAAGCAAAACTGCAGCTAAAGAGGGACTAATGTATAGATTTTAAAAATTCCACTGCTTGGTCCTGGAAAGACATGTGCATGCTCTTCTTTAAGCAAGTACCGATAGGAGAATATGTAGAATTTCTGAAGGCTGCGAGGAGATCACACAGGCCGGGTCTCCCTGGGTCTGGAGGGAGTCCTGTTAAAACAAGTTGGATTGGCTGGGCTCCTTGTGACCAACTGGAAACAGATCTCTGGGGTCTCACAGAAGTTATTGGGCACAGGTGAACATTCAGACTTGGAGGAATACACTGTGTATTTAGGGAATTGCTCAACTGACAATCATGGACTAAATCCCTTTCCTATGTAGAGTTACTGGTATTTCCCCTAGAGAAAGTGGGCTTTTACTTTTGAAAAAGTCTGGTTCTGGGAAAGCAAATAGAAATTTAGAAGGCAGGCATGAAGGCATGAAGCTGAAGTAGAGGAGAATTCTCTTCCTGTTGAGTGGATCTGAGCAGAGTAGATATACTTGAAGACTCTCCCCCTGTGGGACTGGGCTGGTTGCTATGGAAGTACGCCATAGCAATACAGAGGAAGCAGTCATTTTTACCTTTCTGCTGTCACCTAAATTTTAATAAATCTTTTTAAAAGCTGCAGCTTTGTTTTAGTTGAGCCATGAGAATTAAGTGTGATGTCTGCGCTTATGATCTTTGCCATTTCCTGTCTCTAAGAACTTGAGTAAACCATTTTTCTTCCATGAGCCTCAGTTTACTTGCTTTCAAAATAAGGATAATTCATGACTCGGTGTTTTCTGGATCAAATGGAATAATTTGTTCCCAAAATACTCTGAAACTCTAAAGAACCATGAAAATATAAGGAATTATAATGATCTTTACATTAGATGCAGTTCTTATAAACCTTCCTGATTCTGACCCAGCCTTTTTTGAAATCACATCTTATGCAATAGCGGTTGCACTTATATCGAAAATAAATTCCATGAGTCAGAACTTAGACTCAGATGTTCATAACAAAACTAGTCTTAGTACAACTTTAAAGTTTAAATAGCTCAGAAAACAGGGGAGAGAATTGTAAAATGGTGGCAGAGCTCTTGTTCTTCTCTACAATAAAAGTTCCTTGAGGAAAAAGGAGAGAATTCTTACATAGAGTAATGCAGGCAAGGAAGTACTTTCTGACTAAGGTTTTCTCTATAAGAATCTATTATTAAGAGCAGAAAAACCCAAAGAAATCAAATTTTTCTTAAAAAGAATGGCCAGACTCTCAGATTAATTGAGTAGCACACAATTAATGCATGTACTGGCACTCTCAGAAGGACCCTGGGAAGTCTGAGTTCTGTCAGATTTTTGAACCTAATTTATTGGGGGAACCAATCAAGGAAATATGTCTTTTCCCCTTGTCTTAGTCTTTTGGGGCTGCTATAACAAAGAAACACGGACTGGGTAGTTTATAAACAATAGAAATTTATTTCTCACAGTTTAGAGGCTGGAAGTCCAGATTAGGGTGCTGGCATGGTTGGATTCTGGTGAAGGCCCTCTTCTGGGTTTTAACTGCTGACTTCTTGCTGTGTCCTCACTGGGTGAAAGGGCGAGCTAGCTCTTTGGGACGTCTTTCACAAAGGCACTAATCCCAATCATGAGGGCTCTGCCCTCCGGACCTGATTATCTCTAAAGGCCCCCACCTCTTAGCACCATCATTTTGGGGGTTAAGACTCCAACATATGAATTTTCAGGGGACATAAACATTCAGACCATAGCATCCCTACTGTAGAACTTTCACAAGGATATTTGTGTTTGCATAGTTAGAGGGAAATTGAAAAAAGTCTTCTAAAAAGCATAAATCCACCTTTACAAGTAGTTAAAGGTAGTATATCTATTCAGTTATTCTTTCCTGTGTCAAAGAACAGTCTTAATTTCCACTTCTAGTATTTATAAAAAAAGAGTAATAGGAATTATATCATTTTAAAAAAAAAATACACCAGAACACTTGAAAAAGAGAACAATTGAAAGAAAAAATTTAAAGAATAGACATAAAATATCAAAGAAGAATAGAAAAGTGTATCGGGAACCTAGGATAATAATTGTAATTGAATATTATGTTTATTTCTGAGCCCCCTAGGATTTCCCGTGTCCCCAGAAAAGTGAAGAAATGGAGGAATTAATATAAACAGTAGGTAAACAGAGAGCCTCGATAATCCAGAGGAATAGCTGCATAATGCACTCCTTAGAAAGCCTCTCATGTATAGTGGGTCTCTCAAGTCAAAATTTGGCAATTATTACCTTCAATTTATTTGTGACTTCTCTTAGGAGAACTTGATGAATTGAAGTTCTGGGCTTCTGATTAATGTAATAGCTACCCAAAGTGCAGGAAGCAGATTTACAGTCAGGTGTGAGACTTTAGATTTACATTTTTTCTTGAGGTATGTCTTCTTATTTTCTCATAGGATGGGTTCCATAGAGTAACTGAGGTAGAATATATGTTAAAAAGTCCTGAATCTCGTCAAAGACTTATGCAATATTTGGGTTTGTGTCATATAGTATAGAATAAATAACAATATTTTTCATTACTGTACATGTGTTACTAATTTTTTTTCTAACCGCAAAGGTACTACAATAAAATTAAGTCAATCTAATGGCTGAGTAAAACTGTAATTGAACGATTTCATTGTTGCAAAATATATCCCAAACAGCTAAATGATTTTGCTCATTGGTTGGGATTATTTTGAGTTTTTTAAAGGAATTATACAATTTTAGTTTTAAGCTTAAGCACCAATAAATATTTGTTGAATAACTAAATAAAGTAAGGGTAAAATGTCAGGATCAGCTACTACTTTTAAAATATGCTTAAGTTTTAAAATTAATATGCTTATTGTAAACATTCAAACAATACAGAGGTATATGAAGAAACAATTCTTAGTTTCCCCTTCTACGTATAATCCTGTCTTCCTGAAAAAAACAATATTAACATTTGGTGGGTATCATGGTATTCTTCCATATTTTTTTAATATGTGTATGTATGTACACATCGATATATATGCATATATATATGAATACACACTTATAGAGTTTTTTTATTTATCATAATAAGATCATATTATACATATTGCCCCACAGCTTTCATTATTTTCACTTAATTACACATCAGATATTCAGGTCAATACAAAAACTCTCTGTAATTACCGCAGGATCCTTTTTTTTTTTTTTTTCCGCAGGATCCTTTTAACTCCTCTTTAATAACTGCAGAAGCATCTTAATGTGGATGTACCTTAATATACTTAACCATTACTTTATTGATAGCCGTTCAGGTTGTTTCCAGTCACTTTGGTGTTACTAACAATGCTGCAGTAAACACTTTCCTGCATACAGCCTTTTGTGTTTGTGATTTTGTTTCTATATGATGAATTTCTAGAAGTAGAATTACTGAGTCAAAGGCTATGCACATTTAATATTTTAATAGAAACTGTCAGATACTTTCCAAAAAGAAGCAATTCAGACTCCCATCATCAGTGCGTGAGATTGCCTAGGCGCCACGTCCTCATTAGCACTCTTAAATGTTTGCAACAATAAGGAGTGAAAAAATGATAAAATGGTATCTGGTTATTTTACTTTGCATTTTTCTTGTTATTGTCAGGTTGGACATTTGTGTCTTTGTGAATTGCATTTCTTCTTCTTTACATTGCCTTTATATTTTCTTTGCCCGCTTTTCTACAGCAGGATTTGTTGCTTTGCTTACTAATCAGTAGAAGCATTTTGCATTATAGGAATATAACTATTTGTCAGCCATGAGTTTTGCACATATTTTCTTCTAGAATATAGTTTTTTTCCTTGACTTTGTTTATGGTGTTTTATACCAAGCTGAATTCTTTTTGTTTTACTACTTTAAAAAAATTAGTTATCTTCTTTGTGGCTTCTGGGTTCTGTTTATTGCTTAAGAATTTCCCCACCTTGAGGTTTTATAGATAACCTCCTATTTAAAAAATATTTTTCATAGTTTTATTTTTAGGTTTAGCTTATTAACCCGTCTGAAATTTATTTTTATATGAAGTGAAGGTCTGCCTTTATTTTTTGCCATTTGTATATACGATTATACAAACACCTCTCTTCCCACAGATTGAAATGCTTCTTTTATTATATATTGTTACTGTGTATACTTGGATCTGTTTTGGATTTTCTGATCTGTTTCATTTATCTATTTGGCTGTTCCTCTGCCAATATTATATTGATTTCACTAGTGTAGTTTAATCATTTAAGTGTCTTGTAGGTACAATTTCACTGTCCTTTTCTCCCCCTCACCCCCAAATTATCTCGGCAACAATCACGTGTCGATTCTTCCATAAGAACTTTAAAATACTTTCCAGTTCTTCAAGAACTGGAATGGGTAATTGAATTGAATTTATGTAATTATTGAGGAAAATTGCCATTATTATAGTAAGTTTTTTCCCTCTCTTCCTTTCCTCAGCCTTGGGAGGATAATTTGTCCCTGAAATATGCCTCAGGGATGAATTCTTCTAAATCTAAAATGTAATTTCCACAGAAAATTTTGGTGTTTCAACATTTAACTGACAGAGCATTCTCAGTTTTATGTAATTGAACTGTTAAGGCAAAACACAACAATAAAGATAAAGGAATAAAAGAATGCAAATGATGCAGACGATCATCACTCCTGTAACTAACAAGGCGTGAGCACTTGGAGGAAAGAATGAAAGGTGTCATGATCCAAGCACATCACTGCAAAGGTGGCAGCATGTTGGTGCTCACGTCCAGGTACGTGGCTGCTACTGAGGACAGAATCCAAGTGAGTTCGCATAATTGCAGAGAGATTCCTCATTCACTGAAATAGGGTGTACGATGAAATAACTCACAAAGTCACATTCTTGTAACTTGAGTAGGCTTTCCAAGAACATGGTAGACCTCTGTAAACCTCTTCAGCTTTTATTGTGTATCCTTACTCATCACCCAATACAATGCTTCTACACTGTAGGTTAGTAAATAAATGTTTACTAACATTGTAAATGGATTCATTCAGGAGAAAAAGTTAAACGGATTAATTTCTGGAAAAGTGGCAGACATATTTTTGCTTTTACAATTTCTCTTGTACCAGCCATACTGTAGGAGACAATGTTCCTGAACTCATGTTTATCTTTGGCACTGTCAGCTAGCCTCCAAACTTCCCATTAAGATCTATGATAATCCATACTTTTGAAAGTTTGATCTGTGTTATATAACAGGTTCAATTTACTACATGCTCATGATTGCATCTGAGTTCTCTTTGGCATGCTATCTTCACTGGGATTTCTTGGTTTCTAACCAGACTTCACGCATGGAAACAACTTCAGGACTTGGGCAACCCAGTACGAATTGTCCGTCTAAGATATGAGCAAATTTGAGAGGTTATGGGGTTCAAAGTGGGTGTTAATTACAATTTTAATGAACTTCAGAGTATCATCCAAGTAGGTGGGGTTCTGATTGGGGATCAGAATGAAATATATAGAGAAAAGCGCTTGTCAAAAGCTAACAGTTGGGAAACATTGTACAAAAATACACAGGTAATTTTAATTCATTGTGACAAAAGTCACTGAAAAGTAAGCACTGAGTGCCACAGACACATAAAGAAGGCATCCAACTAATTATTTTGTGACTCAAGACCGGATCAGGAGAATCCTGGTGAGGTTCGAATAAGTCAAAAGGAACAGGTGGGAAATGGATTTCAAGATGGTTTAAAGAAAAAATATATTCCAAAGGTCTGTGGGTATCTAGACCTTCAAAGATTACTTAGTGGAGACTACTCACTCCTACCTCTTTTTCTGCTTTGTCTGTTCAAATTTCCCTTGTAAGACTCCAGCTGACACCTCCTAACAAGCTTAGCAAAAAGGATGCAACCTGCTCCAGTGGCTATGGGGAAACAGGAACAATGAGCTCAGAGACTGGGTATAGAAGGACTTGGTTATGATCTATCAGCCTCACTGTTGATCTGGCCAGAGGTGTTATCCATGGTGCTACCTGCTAGAGTCCAACTGTTATACAGGTGAACCTGTTCTTATAGTTTAGACTTGTAAAAGTGTTGGTAAACAGGTTCTGTTATGCAACTGATATACTAAAAAGTTTGATTTTCTCATGCGTACTAAAATCAGCATTAAGCTATCAATTTTCTTTCTATAATAATTAGGACAGCTGGTATATTAGAATTATGGGGTTCTGCCTCTTATTGTGTCGTGTGCTTAAGGGGATGGAGACTAATTATCAGACTAGGACAAGGACTGGCCCCTTCATTCATTCAACATGGGTCCGTTTACGGAAGCCAGTACACTTGGCAACTCTGCTGGAAGAGCTGTTCTCTGGGCAGATGACAGCCAAGAGCCTGATTACATTTTAGACTAATTTATAGTGAAGGGAACTGCCTTATCCATTCCTTCGGTCTAATCTAAAGATAATGGACAGAAAAAATTGTATAGACCTTAAGAATTGCTCATTTTCGTAGTCTGAGTGGTGCAGACCACTTTGTTTATAAAGTAAATTTGACTTTGATGTTTATGGCAAACCAAGCTTGTATAGTTTTCAAATTTATGAGCCATCAGTCTTTTATTCTTTGAAAAAGTTATGAAGTCTTCTGGTAAATTCTAATTGGTCTCCCTTTTGAGTATTCTGAGCGCAGTGGAGTTATTGCCTCCCATTTGTCTGTTACCTATTGTATATTGCATGTGCGGTATTGGCATCTTTTACCTAATTCTCCCTGGTTTGTTTTCTGAGTCAAGGCCTCTATTCTATAGAGGGATCTTTAATTGGCTGACTCACTCTCTCTGTTGATCTTTTTCTTATGATGGTTTATTTTTTATCCCTTATTCTTTTCAAGTAAATTGAGTCAGTTGTTAGACATTTTCAATATTTAAAAAAATGAGATTAGAAAAACTATTAATATTAACTTGTACCACTCTCACATTTATTTTCACATTGACTGTGGCTTAGTTTTCATAGAGGTGTGCTTGTGAGCTATCTTTCTTTCCTCTGAGGGTGTAGCAATTTGCTTCAAAATAATGAGTTGTCCCAAAGATTAGAAATGTTATTTTAGAAAATTTATAAGCCATCATCAAAGAAAACCCTTTAGTGTCATATTTATTATATTCAGTTCAGTTCAACAAGCATTTAAAGATGGTCTGTTGTGTCATACATTTTGCTAGGAACTAAGATTATAGATAAATAAGACGCCATCCCTGCTGTAAAAGATATTACCATCCAGGAGGGGGAAAAGTTGATATAAATTCTGATCTTGAGCATGGACTATCTAGACTCCATGTGTTAAAATTCCTTGAATATATATACAAGAGGTCTATTCTTTTCAATGGGGTATTGAGGATATACTTTTTACCAGAATATCATGGTCTTTTGTTAAAAGATGAAAAGCTTGGTCAGATATCCATTACTTTATCTTAAGTGTGGATATGTATTGTTCAGACATCAGATGTTACCTATAGAATAAAGAGTTGTGCAATTATTATACTGTATTTTTTTTTTTTGCAGTACACGGGCCTCTCACTGTTGTGGCCTCTCCCATTGCGGAGCACAGGCTCCGGACGCGCAGGCTCAGTGGCCATGGCTCATGGGCCCAGGCACTCCGCGGCATGTGGGATCCTCCCGGACCGGGGCACGAACCTGTGTCCCCTGCATCAGCAGGCGGACTCTCAACCACTGCTCCAGGAGGGAAGCCCTACACTGTACATTTTGACCGAACATAAATAATTAAAGTCAGAGCAGGCACTCTCTCTTCCCCAAGGTAGTCAGTCACATCCTTAGTGTTTCCTACACTGACATTGTGAACAGACACTGTGCCTTGTTATACATGACATTGAACCTCAGTGCACTGGCTGCCTCTTCCCGGCTGAGCAGTACCTTGAGCTTTCCCTGAGGGCTATAAGAACTGTTTTCCTTTTCTTTGGATGCTAGTCAAGGGAACCTATCTGGCAGTAACCACCCTACAGGCAAAAGTTTATCAAATATAAAATCCTTAGCACTGCTCCCCCATCTCCCTGATTTAGAATGTTTTCTAGGAAATCTACAAATTCCTTCCTTCAGCTTTTTTTTACCCTCTTTTATGGTCAGTAGCAAACGGAATTTTAGTGTGCACTGTCTCCTTTAGAGAACTTGTTCACTGGAAAAGGATTTGAATTTATAGTAATTCACTACAGTCAATGCAGACCAATTTGCCATTAATTCTTCGGTCTGTTATAGCAATAAAGATATTCATGATGAAGTATTTTTCTATTATCTTTAACAGTATGGGAATCAGACGTTATTTTAATGGGATTTCTTCTGAATTTGGCATTTGGCTAATGAAACTCGTTTTAAACTGTGACTTCTATTTACAAATAACCAATCTATATTGTATCTGTGACCTAATAACCATTGAGAGCCGCAAATATTTTGAATTTCCAAAGGTTTTTCTATTAAAGATGCTTTCAAATACAGACGATCAATTTGGAAAATCCCAAGACTTTTTTTCTAGGGCCGTATAACAACCTTCTAGGTTTGGGCTGTTCTTGTCATCACAGTTTCCTGGAGATGGCAGCAAAGTACACAGAAGCAAAGGGACCAACCATAACACAAAAACAAGTGGTGAGATTATTGGCGCTGTGCAGTTCTGGGATGACTGATGAAACGCATCGGCCTCTTCTGCTCTCGAGTGACAGGGCAGGTAAATAGAGAGTTGATGTATGTATTAATTTGATTTTTGATTATGTTGGGTAGCTTGCAAAAAATCCTGTACAAACTGCTGGTTTTATTTTATTCCTCACCTGTGGTCAAGTCCATGACTCTCTGGTCTCCCTGCTTGTTTGTTGCCCTTGAGAGATCTCCAGAACAAACATTTTTCAAAGCCTTTATTTTACATACCAATCTACAGCATTTGTTATCCTTACTTTGTTTTCATATAGCTATTTCTAATCTTGTAGAACACTGTATTTCAATCCCTCTGCGTTGTCAGATTTTAGAATCTATAATGGGATGATTAACTGGCAAGGCAATGCCCAGGCTAATAACAGATTGCAAAGGACATCATATTAGACATTGTAAAGCCCCCTTTATTCCAAAGTATACATCCAATAATGTCCCAGCAGACATGAGTAATGAGCATTGTACCCAGAATAACAGGGACCCTCTCGTTTTGGAATTTGTGCAGAAATGTTATTAAAATGAAAAAGAGAGCTTCTTTCTACTGAATTGCAACTCTTGGTTTCAGTGCTAAACTTGTTTGTCAAAATCCTGTTGCCTGGAATCAGTGGAAGCTTATATAAAACCAAAGTATTTCACAAGTTGGTTGAGTACTATAAGAAACTTTGCTTTGGAGGAAGCTTAGTGAAGGATTTTTAAATGTAAAGATCCATTGCTTTTCAGCTAAAATGAATAGCTATCTTTTGAGAGTATTTTTGAAGTAAATTTTACTTATGAGAAAGAAAAGGACACGCTTGATGATGAGTAAAGATTTCTAACATCAGATCTTGAACATAAGGTTAAAAAAATATATAAGGATATTTACCTTCTCATATAGTAGATAAATGAGATGAACTGATTAAATTTTGGGGTTTGGTAAGATTGTTTAATTAGTACAATACATTCTGGTGCAATGAGAACCATTAACTTTTTAACTGGAAATATACCAGAAGCGTTATTCTGTACTTACATACTATAGAAAGTTCTGAAGCCCTTGTTTACATTTAAACAATCAATGGGCTAAATACAAATCATTTCCATCTATTCACTTGAAGAAGACAACGTGTGACAGGGTAAAGGAGCACTAAAAAGAAAGACTTGGAGGTTTGACTTCAAATTTGGATGCTAGGTTTTATGTGCAGTCATTTAATCCAAAGATACTTTTCTGTTGGGTGAGGGCTAATCTACACCTGAACTTTCCTGAACTTCATGTTTTCTCATCATGTTGTAATCAAGCAAACTAACAGACTTGAGTAGACATATAAACCTGAACACGGAGTGGTAAAAGAGAAAGACATACTTAAGGGTGGGCATAGTCATAGTATAAATGATGAGGTTTTTGTTTTTTAAAAAAAACATTAACTAGTAATAGTGTCTTCTTTTCCCATTCTTACTCCATGGAAAAAAAAATCTCAGGAAAGACACTTTGAAAGCCCCAAATTTCCCTTCTCTCACTCTAGAGAAATTTTTGCTTCAGAATCTTTGAGAAGGAGGTAGGTAGGAAAGCTTTATAACGGACAGGCAAAAGTGGCCAACCTTAAAGGTGACAGGGGTGAGGAACGTTGAAAGTCCCTGAGACCAAGAGCTGGCTTGGAGGTTGTAACCACACATATATACCACATCTTGGGTGGGGACTGCAGCAGATTCTTGCAATGTTAACAAGGGGAATGATGGCTCTTTATTGTACAGTTGCCAAGCACCGCTCTGCAGACAGTAGGGTGCTGTATGATTGTTAACAAATTTAATGCTCACAGTAATCTTTTGTGGTAGATTCTGGTACTCTAATGATTTTACAGATATGAAGCACAGACAAGTTAAATAACTTGCTCAGGTCAAAAAGTAAGTGGATTTGAATATGTTCTTCTGAGCCTGTGTTCTTAATGACTGGACACTTGCATTGTGGCCTGAAGGTCATCTGTATGTCTCTGTGAACAAGTCTATGGGCAATGACTACAGTACCAGTTCTTGACAGCAACATGAAGGAAAAGAAATAACTGCAATGTTGGTATCCCCATGGACTAAGGACCAGGTCCCTTCCTGGTTTCGAGCCTAATGTAAACCTATGATCTTAATACCCAATGGAGAGGAAAATTACCCTGATAATGAAAGATTGGATTCCCTGCCAGCCAGGTAGATGACAACCTACAGCTGAATCTGTCCAAGCCATATATTTAACTGGCTTCTCAATGTCTTTAATTTGCTGTCTAATAGGTATTTCAAGCTAAGCCTATCCCAAACTGGGCTCTTGAATTTCCCCTGTGTATAGTGATTTAGTATAAGAAATGTATATTTGATCTTTGGTTTTTGTCCCCGTTTCTGGCACAGAGTTTCTAAAACCCTTGGAATTTCCTAAATGATAAGAGATAAAGGCCTTTCATTATGTGAGGGTTGGAACTTTCAGTCTCACACCCCCCACTTCCAGGGAGTGGAGAGGGAGGGACTGAAGACTGAGTCCATTTGCCAATGGCCAATGATTTAATCAATTAGGCCTGTGAAATGGAGCCTCCTTAAAAACCCAAAAGGAAAGAGTTCAAAGAGCTTCTGGCTTGGGGAACACGTGACGATTTGGGGAGAGTGGCATACCTAGAGATGGCATGGAAACTCCTCACTCTTTCCCCTACCTTGCCCCATGCATCTCTTCCATCTGGCTGTTCCCGAATTACATCCTTGTGTAATAAACTGGTGATCTAGTGAGTAAAATGTTTCTCTCAGTTCTGTGAGCTGCTCTAGCAGATTAATCCAACCCAAGGAAGGAGGGGGTCATGGAAACCTCTGATTTATAGCCAGTTTGTCAGAAGCACAGCTAACAACCCGGGCTTGGGACTGGCATCTGAAATTGGGGTGGGGATTCCTGTAGAATAGAGCCCTTAACCTGTGGAATCGAATGCTATCTTCAGGTAGATAGTGTCAGAGCTGAGTTAAATTATAGGACACCTAGCTGGTGTCTCCAGAATTGGTTGGTGATGTGTGGGGAAGCCCTGCCGCACATGGGCTGGAATTGGTGACAGATACACTTTGACTTCTCAAATCAGTTTTTCCTACAGTCTTTTCCATCTCAGTTATGACAACTCCAGTTTTCCAGTTGTTCAGCCCCAAACCTCAGAGTAATCCCTGACTCATCTCTCTCTCTCTCTCACTCCAAATCTAGTTTTTCAGCAAATCCTTTTGACTCTCCTCTATCAGAATTTGACAATTTGTCACAATCTCTACTGACACCACCCTGGTTCAAGCCACCATGATTTGTGGATTATTGCAGTAGCTTTTGGACTGGTTCCCTGATTCTGCCCTTACCCTCTTTTAGTTTATTTTCAATGTCGAGGCCAGATTGACCCTGTTGAGCATGGGTCAGATTATGTCACCTCCCCATTTAGAATACTTCAATGCCTTCACGTTTCATTCAGAAAAAGTCATAATCGTGACTTGCACACCCCATGGCATCTGCTCCTCTTTTTTCCTCTGATTTTATTACTACTGCTCCCATCTTTTTCTCTCCACCCCACCACCAGCCTTCTTGCTTCTACCTGCAGTCAGGGCCTTTGAACTTTCTATCCCCTTTGTGTGGAATGCTCTCTTTCCAGATATTTGCATGGCTAATTGGTCTCACTTCCATTCCATCTTAACTAAAAGTCACCGTTTCAGTGAGACCTTCCTTGAGTACCCTGTCCAAAATATAATCTTCTCACACCCTCAAGAGTTCACATCCTCTTCCCTGCTTTATTTTTCCACTTGGAACATAACACTATCTAATATATCTCTTATTTACTGATCATGTGTATTGTCTGTATTCCTTACCTAAATGTTAGCCCTCCATGAGGGCAGGGATTATTATCTTTTTATACCTAATTCAGTGCTTGGTACTCAATAAATGCTTCATGAATTTATAGAACTAAACCTTAAGGATGTGCACAATATTTATACGTACTGAAACAATGTTTGGATTATAGTGAATGTTACTTAAATTTTTATCTAATTTTACCAGCAGGTTGATAAAACAAATAAATTAAGCATATAGCCTGCCAATTAAGTTTCCAAGGCATTTAAAATATGTTAAAAATCAAGATCATTTGTCACCTATCCTGTCAGTTTGACTTAGGACACACAAGACACACAGGATGCTCTCCATGTATTGTATTGTGTTGTGTTGTGTTGTGTTGTATTGTATTGTATTTGTTTATTTATATAAATTCATCTGAGCTGATGTCTAGTTAGGTGATGACCCTATTGATTACTCATTATCTGTTAGTTATTCTGTCATCTATGCAGACATATTTAATTTCCACATGTTCATTGGGTAGATGTGACCAATCGCTGGGGGACTGGTACATTGGATTGGTGTGGAGCTCTCCAGGAATATTTATCCAGGATTATTGTTTATCTTCCTACTCAAGAATTCTTTTTCTATTGTGGAACTTTATATCCTTATTTCATTCCCAATACATGTATGAATGCCTTTTAGGGAAACAAAAAGGTACACTAAGATACAAAAGCACATAATGGAGGCTGCCCCAAAGAACATTTATATCTGGCTTAACTTTGCTCACTTTATTATTAAGTCTGCATTCAATGAGAAAAGGGAAAGTTTGGAATTGCCATGGACTCTGACTTTTCCTGGTGGGGCATCTATAAACAATCAAAAAGACCTCATAGAAAGAGATAAGGGATTTCAAAAGGTCTGAGATAGAAGAGTCAAAAGCTTGGATGGTCAGGGAAAAGGACCTAATGGTTATGTCAGTACATGGAGGCAGGTAGGAGGTAATAATTTACACTGAATAGTGGATTTTAGTTTATTTAATTTAGGAACACGTACCTGGGCACATATCCTCTTGGTGCTGATATTCATGTTGGAAACATTGACTAGGCAATAGTGAAAACTGAAAGGAGTAAACACTAGCTCTGTAACAGAATCTTAAACATGCAATTTCTGACATTTTTTTGGCTCTATAAAAATCGAGTTAATAAAAATAGTAATTGCCTTCCCTTCAGAAGCTCTTGACTTTAATAAAAGTGGAGGCAAAGGATTCTGCTGCCTCCAATGTAAAATGAAAAAAAGAGGCCTTGTGGTAGACAGAAAAGTGGGCCTCCCAAAGTGTCCGCATTCTAACCCCTAGAACCTGTGAATATGTTACCTTGTATGGCAAAAGGGAATTTGCAGATGTGATTAAGTCAATGACCTTGAGATGGGGAGATTATCCTGGATTATCTGGATGGGCCCAGTCTAATCACAAGGGTCACTGTAAGCATGAGGCAGGATGGCTGGAGGAGATGCAGAGGTTGGAGTAATGGGGCCATGAGCGAAGGGATGGGGCAACCTCTAGAAGATGGAAAAAGCAAGGAAACAAATTCTTCCCTAGAACATCAGAAGGCATGCAGCTCTATTGACCCATCTTAGACTTCTGAATTCCATGACTCTAAAATAATGAATTTGTATTGTTTCAAGCCGCTAATATTGTGGTAATTTTTTAACAGCAGCAATAGGAAACTAATACAGGCCCAGAATCTAAAAGATCTAAAGCAGATCTTTAGAATTGTTGAGTGATTGAATCAAGATAATTTTCCCAATTTTATTTGTTTCCTTCTATAAAGTTTTCATAGATTTAATAAAGTAAATACTACAGCGCTTCTGGTTAGTGATACCAAGTGGCTGTGATACCAATAATTCTGGATTTACAAAGTATTTTGTACCCCTAGAAAAAGCTGAATATATTAGATACATATTTTAAATGACTATTTATTCTTTGTTCAATGGGTAGCTGCTTAACCTCTGTCCAGGTGGCTGATTCATGAATAAATAAACAGCATAGCCCGCCAATTAAGTTTCTAAGGCATTTAAAATATGTGAAGGAAAAAGAGAGACAGTAGGCTTCTTTCAAGTCTTGTAAATTTTCAGAATGTTTAAAGCACCAATCCTTTAGGCCTCATTCTTGTGATAAAAGGCGTAACAAAACTAGGAAAAATGGAGCTGTTTGAATCCATTTTTGAGTCAGAGACTAGAATAAGAATGGACAAACAGTATGAAACCTTTGTACTATTTTTACAAGTCATTCTCATTAAAGTCTGAAGACTGTAAAGCTATGGGGCTCCTTCTAGGATAATGTCCCCCCTACTGTTATATTTCTTCCAATGAAGCCCATCTGTGAGTTTTTGCAGGATGTTCATGACATGCATTTAAATTGCCTGTTGTGTTCCAGAAATCTCTTCTTCCTGCAAACAAGTGGTGACCTCTCTGCTCTATGTTCATTCAAGGGACAGCCACTGTACATCATCCCAGGCAGGAAGCCAAATGATGGCCACATCCTGTTCATTGCAAAAATACACATTTTCATTAAACCAAGATAATTAGAAAAAGTAGCATAGAGAAATATGAATAATTCCATCAGTAATTACAGCAATTATACCCTTGATTGCCATGCCACCTCCAGTGTCACATTATATATGTGTCTGACATTTTATAGAGAAACCACACATATGTTTTATATTAAAGATGTACCTGGTTACATCAGGTACTTCTAGTGGTTAAAAGATAATTGAGGGGGCTTCCCTGGTAGCGCGGTGGTTGAGAGTCCGCCTGCCGATGTAGGGGACGCGGGTTCGTGCCCAGGTCCGAGAGGATCCCACATGCTGCGGAGCAGCTGGGCCCGTGAGCCATGGCCGCTGAGCCTGCGCGTCTGGAGCCTGTGCTCCGCAACGGGAGAGGCCACAACAGTGAGAGGCCCGCGTACGGCAAAAAAAAAAAAAAAAAAAAAAGATAATTGAAGTAGTATTGTTTCACCCTTGCAATAATCAAATCAAAATGCACTGTATTGTCCTCATCATTGTCATTATTGTGCTTTTTCAAGACATGAATTTCTATGTATTCAACACAGAGAAATAAAAACCAGTATACTAGAAACCATCGTTTCTTCAGTTTACTTCCCAAATTGGTGAAAACGTTTCTCAAATTTCCCAGTAAAGGGAAAAATACTTGCCATTAGATGTTTCTTCAGTCTTTATCCTAGAGCATATGTTTACACTTAGCCTACTAAAATGTTAAATATTTACCTCTGGATTTGACTTTCCAGGCTCCCATTTCTCTGCTAGTGAACCAGAGACAAGTCTTTATGTTCACCCACTGTTCTTAGAGTAGGAAAGTCAAGCAAGGCTACATTGCTTCCTCTGCCTTCTGGGCTGATATCTCTTCCTCAGCCTGTGGCCTAGAGTAAGTGGTAAGGAAGAGACTTGAAGTTCATCTGTTCTCTTGCTCAACTATTGTAACTTTGGGCTTGACTCTCTTGCTGCCATGCTTCTTGGTAAATGGCAAGGCACGAGGCAGAGCTGAGCTACATGGGGAAGAGGACCTGGTTTGCATTCCACTAAGGAAGACTTTCACAGCATTTGCTCTTTTGATTCAAAATTTTGTATTCGATTGGGATGATTTTATAACCTTCCAATAAAAGACACTCTCATTTTCATATTTGTTCCTCTGTCTACTAGCCTCACCCCACCGAGTGGTCTCAAGTTGTCTTGAGGGCTGCAAAGCCAGGGAGAGTCCTGGCAGCAGCAAGCCCAAACTGCCAGCCGCCACATGAGGAGAATATGCTTTGCTGTTCCCTTGACCTGGGGTTTCACTTCATGCAGCAGTGGCTGCTGGTAGAACAAGTGAAGTTATATGAATTCACAAATACCTAGTTGATTTACATTAAAACCTAAGACCATGTCAGTTTGAGCTACAGTGGCTCTATGATACCTCAGAAGTTCTCCCAGGCAGAGAGAATTTAATCATAATGTATAACTGAGCCCAGCCTCTTGTGGGAGCATCCTTTATCTGATACACAGATCCATCCCAGGTACATTTTAAGGCCTTTCCTGAAGGTCAATATAGCTGGACCAGGTGTTGCCCTCTCCCTGATTACTCTCTATTCACTTTGCATGTAGATTTCTTCATTATGACACTCTGAACATGGCTAACTTTCATCTGTGTTCTTGGGTGATAACATCTCACTTTTGTGTTTTCAGGAATGTAAACATCCTGCTGATTCCTTCTCTTTATTTTGTTTATTCTTCCTCGTTATCTTGCTGATCTCTGCTACTTACTTGACCAAATGACTGAAACTGTCCCTTTCTCAGTTTCCTTACCTGTAAAAGCAAGGGTAATAATGCCTACTTCATAGAGTCATTGTTAGGATTCAATGAGTTAAAATTTAAGGGCTTAGATGATGTCTGATATATAGGTAATACTCAGTAAATCTTAGCTATCTTTATCATCATGATTAATTTATACTGAATTCACTAAACTTATACATTCTCTTTTTCTTAAACCCTTCACTTCTTAGATACAATATATCTTTTTCTGATCAAGATTTCTCACTTATTGAAGCCTAGGTATTGAACCCATTTTAAAGCCCTAAATAAGTGCTTTTCAGATGATCTGCAGATCTTAAATGTAAGAACTTAGTTTCTGTGGTCAGAGTGAGGTACAAATTTGTCTTTACCTATTAGCTCTGTGGTCCTGAATAAATTACTTAATCTCTCTGATCCTCAATTTCCTCATCTGTAAAGTTGGGGTGATGATAAAAAAATATGCCTTCATATGGTTACCATGAGGAAAAAATGAGAAAAATCCATTAAATGTGCCCACCTTAAAATATTCCTATTATATAGGAAGTGTACAATGAGTATTTAAGTATATTATTAGTTTGCAATTAGATTATAGATGACACATTATGTTTTGGGGCATGGACAATATAGAATTGATCCTCTGTATTTTCCATGTGATTATTTTTCTTCCCTTCTTTTTATTGAGGTAAAATTTACCTACAGCAAAATGCACAAATCTTAAACGTATAGGGCAATGAGTTTAGACAGATGTGACCACCATTTGCCTATGTAACTAACAACCCAGACAAGATGTAGAACATTTCCACCATTCCAGAAAGTTCTACTGAGCCTCCTTCCAGTGAATCTCAACCCCCTGATAGGCAACCACTGCTCTGAATTCTAACACCATACATCAGGTTTGTCTGTTTTTTGAACTTCATCTGGGTGATGGAATAATAGAGTCTTCTTTCACTCAATATGATGTTTTTGTGGTTTATTTATGTTGTTGCAGGCATCAGTAGTTCATTAAAAAAAATACTGATTAGAATTCCTTTACAGTGAGTCCCCTACACACAAGCAAGTTCCGTTCCGAGAGCACATCGATTAAGTCCAATTTGCCTGTAAGTCCAACAAAGTTAGCCTAAGTACCCAGCTAACACAATTGGCTATATAGTACTGTTCTGTAATAGGTTTATAATTACCGTAGGCTAACACATATATATGGAATTAAAAAAAAATGTTCTGAAGAACCTAGGGGCAGGACAGGAATAAAGACGCAGACGTAGAGAATGGACTTGAGGACACGGGGAGGGGGAAAGGTAAGCTGGGACAAAGTGAGAGAGTGGCATTGACATATATACACCACCAAATGTAAAATAGATAGCTAGTGGGAAGCAGCTGCATAGCACAGGGAGATAAGCTCGGTGCTTTGTGACCACCTAGAAGTGTGGGATAGGGAGGGTGGGAGGGAGACGTAAGAGGGAGGGGATATGGGGATTTATGTATACGTGTAGCTGGTTCACTTTGTTGTACAGCAGAAACTAACACAACACTGTAAAGCAATTATACTCCAATAAAGATGTTAAAAAGAACCCACAAAAAATAAAGAAAGCATTTTTAATCTTACAGTACAGGACCTTGAAAAGTACAGTGGTACAGTACAACAGCTGGCATACAGGGGCTGGCATCGAGTGAACAGGCAAGAAGAGTTACTGACTGGAGGAGGGAGAGGAGGTGGGAGATGGCAGAGCTGAAGGATCGACAGCAGTGGGAGACGGAGGGCAAGCTGCAATTTCAGTCATGCCTGACGTGGATGGCACAGGTTCTGGTTCCTTGCTGGATTCAATTCTATCTACCCTCTTGGAAAAATGATCCAGTGATGTTTGGGCAGTAGCTCTTTTTTTCTCATCATAGATGACACGGTAGCACTGGATTGCATTCTGAATGGCTGCTGCAACCTTCGTGTATGGTTCTACGTTCAGGTCCTGTGCCTCAAAAACTAACAGTGCCGCCTCAAATAAAGGAAATCCCCTTGCCTTCTCCTGTGTCGTGAATCTCTTCGGTTCTTCAGCTACTTCTTTTTCCTCTTGTCTCTCTTCGTCCTTTCTCTGGGCCTCCAATTCCATCAGGTCTTTATTAGTAAGCTCCTTGTGTTGCACAGCAAGGGGCTCAGTGAAGTCGTCCTCTTGCAGATCTAGCTTGAAATAAAGATACCGTACTACTGTACTCTATACAGTACTGTACAGTAAAGTACACAAAAGCACAACCACTTGTAGAGGATGCACGCACGTGACAATGTACACCAGAAATGTGAACTAACTTACGTGATTGGACACATGAATGCACCTTTGCATCTTTGA
This sequence comes from Phocoena phocoena, assembly GCF_963924675.1. NCBI lineage: Eukaryota > Metazoa > Chordata > Mammalia > Artiodactyla > Phocoenidae > Phocoena > Phocoena phocoena. The sequence goes on from NC_089223.1 coordinate 126,642,526, forward strand.
AATTTTGCAACTTGAAGGTTCGTATGTAGGGGACTTACTTGTATATGACATATCATCTTTTGTTTATCCATTTTCCTATTGATATTATGTAGGCTGTTTTCACCTTTTTTGGCTATTATTAATAAAGCTGCTAAGAATGGAATAGATCACGGTACACGTTTAACTTAAGACTTTGGCATATAGTTTTCCAATGTGATTGTACCATTTTACACTCCTACTACCAATCTATGAGAGTCTTTTAATTTCAGCTGCTCTAGTGAGTAGGAAGTGACACCTCACTCTGGTTTTAATCTGCAGTCCCTGCTGACTAATTATGTTGAGCATTCTTTCATAGGCTTATTGGCCATTCTGCATCTTCTTTGTGAAGTGTGAATTTAAAACATTTTCCACTTTTAAAACTGAGTTGTCTTTTTATCCTTGAGTTTTAAAAATATATTTTGGATATAAGTCCTTTGTGAGATAAGAGTATTGCAAATATTGTCTTGCAGTCTGTAGCTTCCTTTTTCATTTTCTTAATGGTGTCTCTGGATGAGTTTTATATTTTGGTAAAGTTAGTATTTCGTGGTTAGTACTTTTTGTGTTCCCTAAAAAGTCTTTTTCTATACCAAATCATATAAATATTCTTTTAGTTTTTCTTCTAAAGCCTTTAGAGTTTTAGCTTTAAGTTCAGGCCTAGATCCATCTCTTGGTGCATGGTGTGAGGAAGGGGTCAAAGTTTTTTTTTCATACATCTATACAGTTATTCTGGTGCTATTTGTTGAAAAGACTTTTTCTTTTTCCATTGATTTGCCTTGGATTTTTGTCTAAAACGTGTTCTCCATATATGTGTTGCTCTATTTTTGAACACTTCATTCTATTCCATTTATTTATTTGTACATTGTTACTTTAATATGACATTGTCTTGATTGTTTTATACTACCGTAAATGGTATTGATTTTTGAACTACCTTTTCTAATTGTTTGTTACTAGCATACAGAAATACAATTTTTTAATATGTTGATCTCATATTCTTACTTTGCCAAATTTACTTATTAGTTCTAGACGTAGCTGCTCTGTAGATTCCTTATGATTTGCTACATTCACCATCACTTAGTATGCAAGTAAAAAGTTTTATTTCTTCCTTTTTAACCTTGATGCCTTTCTCCATTCAATTCAATTGATGATTTTTATAATACACTGAATTCAATTTACCCGAGAAAAAGAAATGTTGAACAACTGATTACTTTTATTGCTCATCAATCTAAAAAGGCTTTTGGGAGGCACACCTGATTAGGACATACTACATCTTCATCTTCAGGAATATTTTACTGAAAGAAAAGTCCTTAAGTTTGTGAATGTCTAGAAAGATGAGTTCTATTGATGCTGTTCTTAACTAGGTACCCAGGGAGCTTGTGAGTAACCATTTGTTCCGTGGACAGTTGGGAGTAAAGATATTTTACCAATCTGATTTCCAATGTTAGGATTTCACATTACTACAAAATTTTGTTGACCTTCACAGCTTTTCCTATCGTTAGGCCTCCCTGTCTTTCTGCAGGTGTTACTACCTCATTTCAGACTGAAGAAAATCTGGCAGAACATCCTAAAATAAATCAGCAGTGCTGCAAAGAAAAAGATCGATAAGAATTTCTCTCCTAGGCTAGCTCCCTCTTTTACCAGATACCGTGGGTTATCCAAATGAATCCAAATGGTGACTCTCCCCCACAGAAGAGGGAAATTAAAACTTTAAATCAACCCATCATGTTTTCTGCATACACGCTTAGGCTCCAGTGGAAAAGGTTCCTTGGATGCTCTTTCATTATCTTAGGCAAATAAGCAGCAGGGGCTTCTGTGTAAATATGCAAATGCACACGCTGAATTAAGGCGTATTGTTTGCTCAGTTAATATGTGCTTTGGAGGAAGCATTATTTGCTTATAAAGCTCTGAAATCGCTTTGTAGATACATCACTTTGGGCTGACAGCTTTGAGAGGTGGGAGCTGATGGAGCGCTCTAGCAGCCCTGCTTGAAGTGCTGTTGGCACGGCTGGCGGGGAGGGGGCTGCTGATGGGTGATGCTTCTTCCTGTCACCCCAGCAATGGCACAACCAGAAATAGCAGACAGCATGTGAAGAGACGATGATAGAGTATGAAGGATGCACAGAATGAAAATTACTCAGAATATGGCAGCCTTCTCCTCCCTGAATAATTGAGAACTGGCTGAACAGTCACTCACAGAGAGGCACAAAGCAGGGATCTTTCTATGGGTGTGCTTGCAGAAATGACTCGCCATATTCAGTAGAGAGGGCGTACATGAAGGGAAGACCTACTGCTTACCTTATGTCCCCATCCAGCTCACAGTTTCTAAAAGAATGACAGACAAGAGAGAGCTGTTGGGTTTTTTTTGCTGAATTATGGCCATAAGTACAGAAGATTAGAAATAATCACAAATCCTTTCTCCTCTCTTCTAGAAGTTGGCATGCTGAAATTTGGGCTTGTGGTCTTGTATTTGGAAGCCCAGCAGGTGTATTCTGAGTCCTTCTGTGTAAAGAAATGTGGTCTCAGAATAGCACTGCATATATTCAACCCAGATTAATGATCTGTAGGTAATCAAAAACTTGGCCCAACACAGTTAAATGTCACCCTGACCTAAGTTAGGAGTACTAGATTTTCTTTCGATGACAGGACACTTTAAATCAAGAAGTGCTTGGATGAAAGCACTTTTGCCGGTTGTCTCCTGTGGATGTGTATCTTATGGCTGATAGCTCCATTAGATGAGTGGTGTGAACATCCTTTAGTCTCAAGCTTCCTTTTACTACTGCCTCTGGTGAGCGCTCAAGAATACAGAGGTTATCCTAACAAAACAGAAGCAATGTGAATAAAAAGTTAAGGGTAAAAAAGAGTGAGCTCAGTCACTTTGATGAATCTACTAAGAAAGGTATATGTGACTTTGGCACATTTTTTTTTTTTTTGGCCAATTTGTTGGAGAGGAAGTTATAGAATCAAAAGTTTTGAAAAGTGTGACACACCAAGTGAATTCATAAGCCAACTTTCTCTGTGAAACAAAGCTCAAAGGCACAAAAGCACAAAGCAAGGTGTCTGTGTCTGCCACAAACTCACTCCCTTGAAGTTGTCCTATTGCTTTTATAAGCGAAATTGCAGCATAGCCAATGGGCAGATAGAAGCAGATGGGGTCCCACTGTGGACGTGTTCCATCTGTAGACCATTAGGAGTCTGCTCCAGCGGCCCTGTGTGGTTCTCATTAAACACTAATCAAAAGGCTAGGACTCATCTTTTTTTGCAGTGCTCCCTATTTCTTTTAATGCACCTGCAAATAAAATGAAATGGGCTTAATGGACTGAGGCTTTGACTGATTCTCATAGCTCTGCTGCATGGTCACTAGTTGCTTCTCTTGGTAATTTACAAGGTTTCCCGCTGTATGATAAAACACAGGTGCTCGGGCTGTCATCCAGAGTGATGATTTATTAGCTTTAGTCGTACCACAGACCTCAGGCAGCAGGCACTAAATCAAGAGAACATATACTGAAATAATATGTTTTCCAATGATGACCCATGGAGACTCTTTAGTTGTTCATGCCCTTTACCCACTGCTGTTGGTTTTGCCATTTCTCCTCATTATTTTAAAGCCCACAGGATTCACTTCCTGTCTTAATTTCTCACCTACCGGGATGGCCTCACCACCAGCTTTATTGCTATAGATTTCTAGTTGATCCTTCATACCATCAAAGAGTTCCAGCTAATGAGGAGGAGAAAGGGAACCTCAGGGGCTTTTTCAGGCCTCAGGGACATTCAGAATTCCTATTCCAGGCTTTACTTTGCTATGGTTGCCAGACTATAAAAGCTCATGTTGTCCTTTAGAAACAAACCCTGCTTTGTGTTTAAATACGTCCAGACATTCATTTGGAACATTGCATCCACTGAATATTTCTCCATGGAAATTTGTTCAGAGGTGCTGCCTTCCTATTTTTGTGACCGTGACCATCAATCAAAGTGACTTCTTGTTGATTATCCAAGAGCCCTATGAACAGATCAGAGAAATCTTTAATTAGTGTTAAATGCCTGCCAAACATGGGCACAGAGAAGAATCACTCAGTCAATCAAAGCAGAAACCTGGTGTGGATTCTGAATTTTAATGAGAGGCCAGGTCAGAGATGTAAAGGGAGTCCTAATAGGTTAAGAAAGTGAATGTAGGGAGCAAAATGTCCAAAAGTATATTGAAAACTGAAAAGAATAGGAATAGAAAAGAAAAGTCAGTGATGTAAAATACTAAGTAAGATAGCAGAAATGAATGTTAATTTTATGAAACAGATAACGAAACCCAGATCAGCCCTTAATAGCACAAAATAGGGAGATCCAAAGCTTCAGTCAAAGCTATGGGGAGTCAGTGATCATTGCCTTGCATGTGTAGCTGTGGGATGACAGGTGCAGAGCGGGCATGACCCAGTAGTGGAAGTAGGGTGGTGTGAGGGTGTTCATGACTGAGGATCTTGGGATTTGCCAATACCAAAGTGAGGTAGCTCCGTGGTGAAGATGGTGAGGATGGTGACCACCCAGGAGGTTTCTGAGTACCCTCAAAGGCAACAGCTACCCCATTTGTTAAAAGGAAGAAGTGGAAATATATATGATTCCCCTAGATGATATTCCAAATACTCAACCACTGGTGAGGACAGACCCTGACCTTTCAGAATGGACAGCAGCCATGCCCTGGAGCAAGATCCTGGATGTCTCTGCCGGGACAGGCATTAGGCCCTTACTGGCTGTATCATGGGGAGGTCTGGGAATCCTGGGAGAGGGCTGGGCAGCCAAGGCTGTGAGCAGCTCTGGTAGGCTTCAGGGCAGGGGCTTCCTACCCACCATTAAGAAAAAATTTCAACATGCTGACATTTTCAATGGAACCAGCGCGTACTGGTCGATTTTCAGTCCTGTCAAATTTCTCTGTTATGAATGTTAATTCGTGATGTTGCAGAAAATCTCCCTTTTTATCTTCTCCTCTTAAGTTACATCATGAGAGAAAGAACTGAGATTTTTAAGACCAAATAAACACGGTGAGGCAGTGACTTTCTTCTTCCAAGACCCTTCATGCCCAGCAAAAAAGCAGCCTGAGCCCTGTGACAGCAGTAAGAAACACCCCTCTGGCATTCCCAGACAACTCCATAACCAGCTGTCACAACCTCCCTTTAACTGTTCTACCTTTCTTGCTGCTGTCTGTTGGTTTTTAGAAGGAAGATTATTTCTTCTGTTATATCAGATATGTCAACCTCTCAAGTTGTCTTAAATACTAACAAACACCATCTTCACTGTATTTGAGAAAGGAAACTGACAAAAAGAGCTAGAAGGGAACTTGAGAAAATATTTACCCAATTTTCTAATGGGGCATTGCAACAATGCAATAGGTACACAAAAATATTTGTTGAATAAGTAAATGGGTAAATGAATCAGTGGAATTATTCTTAAATTCTACAATCAGAGAATATCTATCTAGCATCAACTCTTTTGTTATTCTTAGTATTGTAAAATCAATATGAGCAAGTTAAAAAAGCATAAGCAATACAGAAATGTCCTTTCTTGCCCAACGACTGCATAGTTTTCCACTGAACAGAAGAAGTGTGACTTATATAACCTGCTTCTTACTGGTAGATATTTGAATTTTTTCTAACTTTCACCCTTCTCAACAGTTCTATAATGCTCATTTTTTAAAACTCATTCAAGTATTTCTATAAGATAAATTCTGCTAAGGGAATTGAGGAGAGAAAGGTATACACATTTAAAATTATAATACATATTGCCATATCACTCTTGAAAAAGTTAGGTTAGTTTATACTCTAACCAGAAGTGTATGAGAGTACTCGTTTCTTCACATTCTCAACAAATACTGATGACGCTATGTTTAAAACTTGCCAATCAGAGAGGTGAAAAATTGTACCTTTATTTTTTAATTTAAATGTTTCCAACTATCAGTGAAGTTGAGCCTCTTTTCATATGTTTAGTGACATTTATGTTTCTTCTAAGCATTTCTAGCTTTTTTGGGTTTTTTTGCCATTTTTCAGTGGTGATGGTTGCATCATTTTTCTTATTGACTTGTAAGATCCTTTTTTATATCAGGGAAATCAACTTTTCGCCTGTGATCAGTGTTGCATTTTTATTAGGTTGTTTTTAACTTTGGTTATGTCATATTGTATCATACTTTGCTGTATAGAAGTTTATAATTTTCATATTGTTAGATTTATTATTTTTTTCTTTATGTTTTTGTGTCATGTTTAGAAAATATTTCCTCACTACAAAATTAGCCTAAAATATGACTATTTCTTCTAGTCCTTCTATATTTTTATGATTTTACATATAAGTCTTTATTCCATCTAGAATTTTCTAATTTATATTTAAAGACTTTCAGAGAAAGATATCCTATAGCCTTTATGGTTAACACATTCTAATCATTAGCCCCTAGAATGCTTAGAAGAATCTTTCTTAGAAACATAGAATTTTAAAACTAAAGAAATAATCTTTGTCATTTCAAAAATAAAGAACCTGTGATCAAGAGGTTAGTAAAAATAGTGATTTAGGGGCACAGCAGAGAGTAGACCACACATCTCTGATTTCTGGCTTAAGAGCCTTTTCTCTGTGTTATGCTGACATTTAAAATATTTAAATAAATCCTTCAGAGCAAAGCTCAAATGGCTCCTTCTTGTTTTGTGTCTTCAGTAGGAATGTATTTTATTCTAGCTTGTCCATGAAAGCCATGACTATATTAATTTCTCTTCAGCCATTTTCATCCCCACATTAAGTGAGTGGGTGCAGATATTATGCATTCGAGAATTATGTATAAATATGATGAAAGAGAGTGTAGTGGAAAAAGTTTAGAATCTCAGGAGTGTTTGATCATGACCACCATTGTTGACATCTGACTGTGACAATTAAGTTTTGAGAAATATGTGATCCCTTAGGAAGCAGCAGAAAACTTTCTCAAACTAATGTTTTGAATCATTGGTCATTTGAGAAAGGATAAAATGGACAGTCAGCATAATGTTTGCATTTACTAAATAGTATATTCAGTTATGCAAAAAGAGAAAACTTCAGAATTCAGTGTTAAATGGATTATGTTATTAGGATCAATATTCAGTTTCTGCTACTTCTGTACATAAACAGGCACACATACGTCATAAATTTCTACATGCCCAGAAACCTGTTTTATCACCCTCTTTGCCCTGTCCCTTCACTCTCTGTGGAAATCCTGGTCCTACACTGCCTATCCAGGGCTCCAGCCATCTGCTTTCCTTTGCTCTGGGATAGTTATGCCTTCTGCCTTTGGCCTGCCTGCTTGGTTTCTGACCTGTGTTTGCCCAGTCTCTGGGAGCTGAGAGGCTCTGCCTTCCCTGTGTCTGCCTGGTTCCTAACAAACACGCTGCTCTCGCCTGCCCTTGGACTCTAGTTCCTCTGGATTCCTGCCTGCCTGCCTGCCTGCCTTCTGCCTAACTCACCATTTAGCTCACAACTTCTCAACTGGGGTGAATTCCTGGCTTTCCCAGTTTCTGTTACTCCACAGTAACTCTGCACTTCTATTGTACGATAGTCTACCATTCTAGCGTTCATGCCTAGGATTCAAGGTTGCTTTTTTTTTTTTTTTTTTTGCTTTTATCTACTGTGAAGGAGAATATGTAACATAAATACAACCTCACCAACCTCACTAAGGCGCGAGGACATTTCTGTATGGGGTCAAGTCACACACAAGTTAGGTAATTCACAGGAACAATTTTGAATTGTTTCTTTAGTTAGGCGTAGACTTGATATACATCAATATGATTCTTTGTGGTTTCCTTTGTTTAAGATTTTCCCCAATTCTTGGGAGCCTTGTCCTTTTAAAATAAATTTCATCTGAATTTCTCCTGAGATCTCAGGATGTGTAATTTCTTTTGATAGTATCCCGAGTTCCTGGAGAAGTCATCTTGGTACCAAGTCAAGGCGGTTCTTTCTGAATCTATCTGACTCATGCCTCTGTCAGTGCTATGTGCGTTCTACCCACAAAAGAGAAGTCAGTGTCCACTCTGCATCTTTCGGCAACCTGAGATGCAACCTCAATTTCTGCTTGCACATCCTGTCTCTTCTCAGGGCTTATTTCATCCCTTTTCCTTAAAGCCTCTAGGTTTCCTTGTAACTTTGGTTACAACATTATAAACTTCCTAGATAAGATGGAATTTCAAGATCTCCAGGGACTCCAGCTAATTAAACTCTGTCTTTTGCTTCCCACATGCCACCTACTCTTTGTTAGGATATTACTGACCTTATTTTCTTCATCTCTAATTTGACAACAAAAACAATAAAAATGCCAAGCATGTACTGAGCAGTCAATAAATGTTAACTTTTATTATGACATTTACTGTCTCCATGATTGTTTATTTTTTAAGGAGATGAGATAAATCTAAAAAAAGTACTTGTTTTTGCATGACATATGTCTTTTCCTTGAGTTAAGTAGTCCATTCTAAATGAATTACATAAATAACAAAAAACTGCAGAGGAGGGAAAACTTAAAAATTAAAACATAATATTATTATGAATAAGATGTTTCAAATAGATGGTGATTGTATTATGCCCATTATTGCTAATCTTAGGTGTGTAAAATACCAGTGGTATTATATTTGTTTGCATGTTGGGTTTTTTTGTTGTGGATGTAAGGGTTTTCATGGGTTTCCTCATAACTTCAGTCCTCTCACCCTGATTTCCTTTAAGGTTTATGTTTTTCAATCCATGAAAAGGTAGAATATCTCTGACAGCTCCAGGAGGCCTATACCCTCTGTCCCTTAGACTTGTTTTCGGATACAATCACACTCCAGAAGTGAATTTTCCAGCTCCGGAGATTTTCAGGGTCCTTCAGTGTAATTCAGAGACAAGTTTGTGACTGAAGTGATATGGGAAGCAGACTCTAGTCTGGGGTGCTGGAGGAGGGGATCAAGGTTATAGGTCCTGATTCATCTCACTCCATTATTGATCCCAGAGGAAAACTAGATAAAAGCCAAGGCAGAAGTCAAGTCAGGCAGATCTATTTAAACACCACACATAATGAGACTGAAATAGAGTGACTGCAACCCAGGGGGCAAGATTTATTCCAGGCTGATTTCTCACCGGGAAGGAGGCAGCAAACTGTATCCAGACACTCAGACTGGAGCTCACTGATTACAATTCTCTGCAGAATATGGAGCAAAATTATTCAGAGCTGGACTTCAGTCTTGTTCCATTTAGTGTCTTGGACAAGTATTTTCTCTGCGCTTCAATTTCCTAACATATATAATGAGATTAACCATACCTATCTCCTATGAACTTAAATTTGGTAGCATTGCAATTACATTCAGTAATGTGCGAAAAATACTTAGGACAGTGAGTGGCACATAGTAAATAATAAATGGTGGATACCATTATTGTTGTTGTTGTTATCATTATCGTTGTTATTTTTATTGTTATTTAAGGCTGAAGGTAAGGGCCAGACCGAGGCAAGCAAGAAACCTTACACAGTGACTGTTAGCAGTGAGGTTTTGCCCCTTGGGCTCCATAGAATCTCATTCTAGTGGTATTTTAGCCTTTAAAAGTGGAACTTTCCTAAGATGGAGTAGGGAGTGACCTTTTCAGTATCTTCTCTGAGAACCTTTCTAGGTTTTTGTATTAGATCTCCTTCCTAAAAGCTCAATGATGTTGGCAAAGGACATATAAGGTGGGGAAGTTATATGAAGACCTCTGGTCTTTTAAGTCAATAAAAACCGATGATATTCCAGCTCATTTGATCCTGGACCCAGATTGGAAGAGTTCTAGCTGGCAGCTATAAGGGCTGAGCATTATAGAGTAAGTAGGGAGAAGTACAATAAACCTTAAGATTCCTTTAGTAACTTTTGCACATATATAATTTCCTTCTCTCATCTAATGTTAACTGAGAGAATGGGGTGTGGTATACAAGATCTGTAAGAAATTGAGTCTGCCCTCAAAGATCTTATACTCTTGTAGGAAGAGAAGGAATGTACAAATGCACCAGAAAAAATTATTACCTCTGCTCTCCACCCACCAGTACAGCTGGAGATAAAGTGGTGGGCATTAACTAGAAGACTTTGCAAGGAATAGACAAGTCTAATGGAACATTTTGTTAGGCTACAGTCAAAGGACATCAGGGCAAGCATTATATTTACTCTTATTGTTATATTTATTGTTATTTAGGACTGAAGCAGGGGGGATAGGCAGAGATAAGCAGGAAACTAATACACTATGACTTTCAGAGTGAGGAAATAGTCCATTCTACTTCCGCCATGGAAAACATCTGGGGGAAGAAAGCAACGAATAGTGACTATGCCGGCAAAATCACGTCCAGGCAGAATCCCTGCTGAATCTGTCTCCTGCTTTAAAACGCTGGACAGGAGTTCGTCACATAGAATCAGGAGTATAAGGGTTCTGGAGACAGTGCAAGGAGGCTGCCTGGCAGAGAGTTCACGAGAGCCATACTTAGCAGGCCTTAGGCCAGGTCCGAAAGGCCTGCTGTGTGGTATGAAACATATGAGGTGAATCATTCTCCTTTTCTTTCTGTGAATCACAAATAAATTGACATTACTCACTGCCAATCCTCTTGGAGTTGGATATTTTGGGGGGAATTGTAAGGATAGGTACGTGAAGAGTACTGAGTCTGGCCCCAAGTCAACATGGACTATAAATAGAGGCCGCCCTGAGGATCCCAGGACACGTTTGGATTACAGCTCAATAACCATAATCAGGCACAGGATTGAGAAGCACCTTAGAAGAGTACAGAAGACACACTTTCAGAGGTCTGGGTGGTGAAAAGTTACTTCTAGCCTAAGAGTAGAGAGAGGAGAGAAAAAGGAGGAGGAAACTTTGCAAAAGAGTTAATTGTCTTGGGCTTTGGGAGGTGGTGTAGTGGACGCTGTGGCTAATACCCTGGTATCCACTGCACCTCAGATGATCTGTGTAAACTGACTGTGGTTGTTCCAGGCCCTTTGTCAGGGATTCGTTCAGAGGTGAATAGGCCCATGCTAATCTGGACCAATAAGAGGGATAAAGTGTGTTGGGACTTTTGGGAAGAAGCCACTCTCTTTCTGCTCTAGGATGAGAACAAAGGAACATTCAGCCTCAGTTGTACTGGCAGGACTCCTGCTACCACAAGAAAAATCGGTTGCCCCACGAAGCCATAATCAAGGAGAGCAGACTGGAAGGATAGAAAAAGACTGCCTCCCTGATGACAATGATAGAAGGGTAGGATTTGAATATATGGAGTTACAGAAATTTTGTAGAACTCTAAGCAAAGGTAAGAAAGTTTAGCATATGTGTGGAGAGCAGCCAGGAGTTCTCCACTAATAATCCTCTCCCCACTCACCAGTTCTGTCTATCCAGCATTTGAAAATGGTGCACAATAAACCATTTTTGTTGCTTCCAAAAAAAAAAAGTTTTGTTGTTTAAACTTCAAGAGAGTATTTATTATTGCTTTGGATCTTTATAAATTTGAACATGGTAGGAAAAACCTATTGTTTGGTGGTTGGTCACTTTCCTTAATGGTTACATAATTTTGATGTGTTTTAAGAAATTTCCGTGTCAGGAGTTGTGTTTGAGTTTCCATCACACTCTCCTAGTCTGCTACGTCCTGCCACAGCCAGGTATTGTGGGAAGAGCTTTGGAGAGTTGCCTGTGACTTTGAATCCCAACTTTTGATAGTGTGATCGCTAACTTTTGAACTGCATTTTCTTCTACTATACTTGAACAATCTTCTTGTTAAAATAAATGAAATCCTGTTTGTGTTCTAATATATTCTAATTGTAGTCCCTGGAATCAAGACGACATTATTTTAGGTCTCTGCAGAAACAGTGGTCACTCTTCAAGGGTTTTCAGGAAGAGATGGCTTTGGGAAGAGTCTATTATGTCGTAGGATAAGGAGGTTGTGACTTTGGAATTCTGGCCAAATTCCATTTGGAATATTTGTAGTCTGCCTTATCAAAATGTATACACTGAAAAAATTAACCATTTCTAGGTAGTTATGTAATTTTTTTTCTTATTTCTTATTCCTTGTTTTACTGAATGGTTCTCAATGGCTGGAATGTAAGCTCGATGAGCAGAGGAATTTCGGGGAGGGGGGTTGTTTACTGTGGTACAACTAATACCCAGAAGAGTATTTGAAGCATAGTCAGCTGTCAATAAATGTTTGTTGAATTAATTAATTAATTACTCAGCACTATTACATACCACATGAGAGCTAGATATTTTTCACGTTGGGAAGAATGATTTTTTTTATCACTATATTTTATTAATCTTGTTCGTTGAATTTACTTGTTGTTCTTGGAAATTTATTTTCTAGATGGTAAACAATCACATAAAGTATTTAAAATTAAACCATGTAAGTTTTTGTTTACTATATTTTAAAATAAATTTAGATTATGAAAACAACATTATAATCTGTTCATGCAGAATATCTCCTTTGTTAAGAAGATGAAGGTGAATAGCTTGATTTAATTAATACTGTCTATTTTGATGAGCTTACTCTTTGATGTTTTAGTGTCGAACAAAATAAATAGTAGAAAAGTTTTTAATTCTGCTTCCCTTGCTTAATGTAGATACTGAATTTCACTGGCTGTTGTCATTATCCTGATATTCAGGTTCAAAAGTATCAAAGAAGAGGAAAATGTCAATTTAACAAAATGAAGACTCTCCTCCACTTCTCCCAACAACTGAAAAAAACCCCAAAAGATTAAAAGGATAAAGAAAATAATAGCTAATTCTCCAATGACAAGTTAACTGAAACAAATATTTGAACTAATAAATGTCTCTAGATACCTAGATTTACACTTTGTTTGCCTTGCTGTAAATAAATGGCTGCTATAAGTAAGAGCAAGTGTAAATGACTGTGACTGCACTGTATGGATAGTAAAGGCATATGTCTTGATGGAAAACAAGGGACAAGGATATGATGAGATTCAACTGAGAGGGATTCGGGACTTAACTCCTCTTCACGTTGGAGTGAAACCAGATTCATAGCAGTAGAAGGACTCCATAAACATAATTCACTGAAATGAGAGGTTGATAAAAGGCCTTTTTTCTTGCCTTTTTCAGGATACATTATACCCGATGCTACAGAAATGTTTCTTTCCAGCTTCAGATTAAGTGTGCTTGTATAATAAACATTTCCTTAACATTCAGCTTCTTTAACCTAGACAGCTCAATTAAGGCTGTATGATAAAATACAACTTCCACGCACTTTGTGAGCACTTAATGTGACTGAGGGCCTGTGAGCAAGAAGTCTCGCAGAAAATAGGTCTTGTCAAGTGTTTAAGGAAATTGAATTAGCATTGTGTTTAACATATATATGTAATATATATATTCTTGTAGATTATTTGTAATTTAACTTTACTGATGTAGTTTAGTCTCCCTGCTGTGTGAAAACCTCTTATTTATTATCTCTCCTGTTTGCTGGAAAACTATGGGGAAACTTGGGAAATTATTACATGTAGGCACAGATGTTCAAAGAAGTCTGGAACTTTGAAGACTCACAAAGAGTACGGAGAAAGCTTCAATCTAAATCTCGAAATTGGCATGAATGGAAGGTAAAGCCAGTGATCCTCTTGACCTGGAGTTGTATTGCTTGATTATACATAGTTCTTTTCTGGAGGAGAGTAAATACCAGGCCTCTTGCAGGATTGGTTGAGGAAAAGACATCAGATGGATGAGAGTTCTGCACTGTATACTGGAGACTTTGGACAATCAGCCCGATCCATTCATCTGTGATTTGTCTTAGAAGCTCTTTCCAGACTGTAATTCTAGCCTTTGTGAGGCACCATTAGAGTATCATAAATATTGTCGTAATTATCCACCAAATAAAGCTTCAGTTTCTTAGACTGGCTTCCAGGGACCTCTGAGACTGGCCTTACGGTAGTTTACCCTACTTTGTGTTCAGATTTCTATTTGCTGACGTGTGTAGGACTCCCTGTTTCGGGCCAATGACTTTCATGTGATTCATTTATTTAATTGGAACATGCCTCTCACTTTTGATGAGAAATCAGTCTGTATTATCCCTTGTTTCTCCACCTTTCTCCTCTCATTCCCGCCGTGCCGTCTACCAGCCTTTTTGCTGTACCCTTTCAGGTGGACCCTCTATGTGAATCCTTCCCTGGTATCTCAGCTAGGAAGAGTCTCCCCTCGAGTTCCTTTATTGCTTCATTTTTACTTCTCTTATGATAGATCAATTTCTACGTGTATTATCGTTATTTTTGTACCTGTCTCCTTTCTCTTGAGGGTAGAGCTGGTGACAGATTCTCTGTCATGCTTGGGACTAGTGCTGTATATTCAACTCTTATTTTTCCACTTATATTGAACATATTTATAAACAGGTCCTGCTTTCTGAGAACACTGACAATAGTTTTTTGAATATACATAAATACCATATATACATATAATTCAAGTACCTATAATAATGGTGTAAGAAGGACCTGAATGATGATGAATACTCAAAAATAGTTTACTTGTAGAGGAAAAGGATCACAGTGTCTTCCTGAAAATTTTGTTACTTCTAGCTGAAAAGAGAACTCTTACAGACTGAACAGAGAAGGGAAGTTCGGGGAACATCAAAAGGTAAAGAGATTAATTTTTAGTGTTGCAAGATGTCTCTCCAAGGAGATAATTCAGATGTCAGTTGCACTTCTTCTTTACTAGATTGGTTTACCATCATGGTGAGGAGGAAATGGGAGAAAGTGCCTAAGCCTTTCAAGGGGCTTGGTTTACCAGTGCCCCAATCATACAAGATAAGTGGGCCTTTAGGGAATTCTTTATTTGCACTTCTAATTGTTTTTGTAAATGTGTCCATAAAAATTCATTCAGAAAACTGCAGCAGATTTAAGGAGATAAAGTAAGACCTCAGATGGCTGTTAGTGATACAAATAACTTAAGGTGTTTTTGCAAATTGCATGTCAACCACAATTAACAATATGATGTTTATTTTGGTGAGGATGGATACCCTTGATAACTCTCCCAGTTATCAGAGGTTCCTTTTATAATGTCTTCGTAATTGAAGCATTTTGCCTTGCATAAGACAGATGGGTGTGTAACAAGTGTTGTCGACCGTTTGTGCCGATATAGCATGCAGACGCCGGCTCCGCTTTGTCTTGTGAGCAATGGCTGTCCACTCTGTGAAGGGATCCACGCAAACACTGGAGCTTGGATCACAGTCACCAGACACTAACAATTCTGCCAGGTTGTAGCAATTTTGGCATTCCCTAATTCACATGCAGTGTGATTGTGGGGAGGTTTCAAACAAATATTGATTGGTGAGAAACAGATGAATGTCATGATTACCATGTTTAGCGCTCCCTTTTCTCACTCGGTGTAAAAATCATGTACCCTCTTGAGAAGAGTAAATAAGATATTCTTTACTGTGTGAGAAGCTAGATAAATATTTTCTTTTCTACCACAGAATGCTTTCTGGTGCTTGTCAAAATTTCTTGTGTGTGCTATGATTCTACACTCTACAGCCATGCTTTCTTTGTGATAACACTGAGCTTGCACTTGGTATTAATAAAAGCCATATTTGGAGACTTATCGAAATGGATTTAAAAGCCAGTCAGTTAGTCTGGTGATTAATCTGCCGGCCCTCTCCTCTTGCCCTCCCATTGCAATGCTCACCGTAAACTATGACTGAACTAGCAACCGCTTTCCTGATGAGGCACGGCTTAATGATAATGATTTTATCTCTTCTAGGGATGTTTTTGTGCCTACACTCTATCATCTTGATGGCTTCGTTTTTACCATAAACATCAAACGGCACTATATAGGGAACATTGTGTAACAATTAACCACATTTTAATTTGTCTGACAATTATGGCGACATAATGCTGTCATGGAAATGGACTGCTTTACTACCATATTAAAGATGCTGAGTGTAATATCTTCTCTGTGTGAGACATAGAGATGTTGCTCCCATCAGTTAAGAGGGTGTTTGGCTGCAAATAATAGAAAACCCTACTACATACAGAGTTTGAACAGGCTCTGTCATTCTTAGTATGTAGAATGACAGAAATTTTGGTTGCAAGCTGATTGCTACACCTCCAGAATTCTGTCTGGGTCCCAGGCAGGAAGAAGGAAGGAAGAAACAGGGCCACTGTCTGCATCAGGAAATCATAACTTCCCAGAGTTATCAGTTTACACCTTATAACCATTTATTTATTTATTTATTTAAAAAATATTTAGTTATTTGGCTGCAAAGGGTCTTGGTTGTGGAATGCGGGATCTTTAGTTGCGGCATGTGAACTCTTAGTTTCGGCATGCATGTGGGATCTAGTTCCCTGACTAGGGATCAAACCCAGGCACCCTGCATTGGGAGCGCAGAGTCTTAGCCAGTGGACCACGAGGGAAGTCCCTTTATAATCATTTAGATACGCCTGGCTTCAGTGGAATCTGGGGACTACTGCACCAAGTCAGATCTTGATTCTGCATCAAAAGAAGAGAAGATAGGGCTTCCCTGGTGGCGCAGTGGTTGAGAGTCCGCCTGCTGATGCGGGGGACACGGGTTCATGCCCCGGTCCGGGAGGATCCCACATGCCGCGGAGCGGCTGGGCCCATGAGTCATGGCCGCTGAGCCTGCGCGTCCGGAGCCTGTGCTCCGCAATGGGAGAGGCCGCAACAGTGAGAGGCCTGCGTACCGCAAAAAAAAAAAGAAGAGAAGAGAAGAGAAGATCATGAGACTGAGTCAATTAATAGTATCAGTCGTACTTCTCAAATATGATTTTCAAATAAAAGAATTGAATACTTGTTGACAGTTGACATTTTCCATGCTGTGGAATCTCACTCTGCTGGATCAGATATTCCTGGATAGTGGGCTGGGTTGGGAAGAGTTGGAGAGAACTAGAAAACTGGAACAAATTGATGATTTTAGTTCCTAGGTCATTTGGTTTAGAAACCAAGGAAACCAAAAGAAAAGTCCTCTGCTGACTGAGATACAGCTGCTGATTTTCATTCTTCTTTCCCTTTTATGCACTCTAACCTTATCCTTGAGATGGGGAAGCTTATAAAAATTGCCACTCCATTGCTCATGACCTGCCCTATGAAGACAGATATTTTTGAGAAGATAGATTGTGTTCAGGTAAGAAAAGCCTAGACTAACACCTGTAGGAGAGAAAAAGAAAGGAGAATATAGGAGAAAAAAACAGGAAATGCTGGCAAATATCTGCCAGGAAATTCGTGTTTGTGAACCTTTGCCTGGTTTTATTTTCAGTATTTATGATTTTGCCAAGATTACGGAGTCCTTGATATTTTATTGTATCCTCAGTACTTTCTGAGGGAAAGGCCAGTAAGTGATCAATTGCTTTAGGCAAAAGTCATTCATTGGTGTCAGGCCAGATTTTCGTAGTTAATTTTATATTCTGACAATTATATAAATTAATCCAGTAAACCCAACAAAGCCTACCAAGATTTGTCTGGATTTGTCACGAACATTAAAATGTCATCAACATACATGGTAATTTATAGTGCTTACGATTAGCGGTAATCCTTCCTGTCTCCTGTGAGAATCTAATAACCAGAGCTAATGGCTTTAATGCTAAAATAAACAGCAGAGGATCTGAGCAACGTCTCTTCTTTGTAGCTTTTGGAAGTGGTGTGGTGTGTGTAGAATATTTTCACAGCGCTTTTTTTTTTTTTTCTGGAAGAATATCAACTGCTTATTCCTATTTTAAATCAAAGTGTTTCCATGCATCGCAGAACACATTGTTTCATTTGGTGTGTTATACATCTTGTATTCAATAAAATGGTAATTAGAATTCCTATGGTAAATATTTAGAATGCTCTAGCAGGCCTATGTGTGAAATTTGAAAAGAGCTCTTCCTAGGAAGATAGAGCTTGTGTCATATAGCTTGGCAAAAGCAAAAATTGGGCTGCCTTTATTCCCTGACTTGCCACTTCAGCTAGGTACTTGTGCAGAGCACAACCTACACATGATGTGAATCTACCCTAATAGTAAGATTCTAAGTATTTAATGAGTATAAATGGCATACCTGTAGACGATTTCTATTACGTCCCAATACTTCTGGATAGCCACCCTGAAGAGACAATATTGTATGGCAAAAATCAATTAATTATCTGTTTAATATGTAGAACCATGCAGATATTTGGATGTTGGAAAGGCTGAAGTCCTTATTCTGTTTTTGGACTGTACCAATAGATATAAATTCCTTATCAATTATATGCCAGGCACTTTCTGTATACAAGATCCCATTTACAGTCACAGCAAGCCTCATTTTATAAATAGTGAACCTAAGCTCAGCGAGGTGTGCAGGAAAGGGGTAACCAGCAGACCTGGGCTGCTGTGCATTTCCTAAGTCTGTTGGCTCGTGGGAGATGACCTCTGAGCCTCTGGAGAATCCTACCTGCTATGAGTGTCATGCCTGAAGATTTAGGCCACTCTAGCAATTTGACCTCTGGGAGGTTGTTATCTGAGAGGCTGAGTTCAGTCCTACAGATGTTGTATCCTATGTGACTGATAGCCAATAAAATCTCTGGACGGCAGGATTTGAGTGAGTTTCCCTGGTTGGCAACACTTCACACGCATTGCCGCACATTGTTGCTGAGATAATGAAGCACTGTCCATGTGACTCCATTGGGGAGAGGACAAATAGATGTTTATACCTGGTTTTTCTGGGACTTCTCCCTATGCACTTTCCCCTTTGCTAACTTTAGTATGTTCTGTTTCCCCATGATAAGCCATATATTAATATAACAGCTTTTCTGAGTTCTGGGAGTCCTTTAGGAATTTATTGAGGCTGAGGGTGGTCTTGGGTATCCCTGACACTGGAGGTTATGTGACTTGACTTGGTCACGCAGATAACTGTGGCAGATCAAAGATCTGAACAGGCCCTTTTGGCTCTTAATCAAGTGTTCTATTTGTGCCAATTATCTGTTGGAAACTCAACATTGCCCTCTTTCTATGCTCTCCCTTCTATCCTCCAACAAAGAGCATTCCTGTAATATATAGAAGGTAGAGGAGAAAAAGATACCATATTTTTCTTCCCCTGGCAGTGGGAGGAAAATGCATGGGCTTTAGCAGACATGAAATTTTGCGGTGACCTTCAGGCTTTTTTCTGCAAGTCACCTGTCTTTGTGGTGGAGGTGCCTAAATTTATTGTCTGCAGTTTCCTGTAGTTCTGCAAATTCCTACCTTTCTCAAAGCTAATAGCAAAGATTAAATCTACTGGTGGCCTTCCTGGACATTATTCTTTCAGGGTTTCCAATTGTTCAGTAGTCATGTATTTTCCTGTATTAAAGCCATTCCTATTTGAAATACCTAGATTGCATCTATTTTTCTAACTGAACATTGAGAGAGTATCTGGTACCTGAAGTGATTCCAGAAAACAAACTGCAAGCTAGGATTGCAACCACTGAAAGAAGAGAAACAAACAGGATGACCTTTGATTGCCCAGACTTCCTTCTTGGAGACAGAGTGAACCATGTTGTAAGAAGAGGAAACCCAAGCAGAGTATAGGAGTTTCACTGGGTTGAGGGGACAGAGGTTGGAATTAAGTAGGCTGAGACAGCTGGAATTTGTGAGGCATTGTTCCAGAGAGGAGGGAGCTATGTACAGAAGGAGCTCCAGAATTCTGTACAAGGATTTTCTTGAATATTTGCCTGAATACTATGCTTTTCTATATATACAAGTGAGACTCTACGATGCTGGGCAATGAAAAACTACTAGGTATCTCAAAGCTGAATAATTCCCAGAGTTCACACGAGGCCTAGAATAGGTTATGTTCTGATGAATGACAAAGGAGAGAATATATTGAAATTTTTATTTTTATTCATGCAGCTATTAGGTTGTTTGTGCAACAAATGGACAACTGTAAACCACTGATGTTCACCCTGTAGATATGCAGCCACAAAACAGTTGCAGGGATCTTTGTAGCCACACTGAACTCTCCCTATTCCCCTCCTCTTAATTTTCCCACTGCCATAAAAAAATGGGTGAAGAATCTTAATAGACATTTCTCCAAAGAAGACATACAAATGGCCAATAGGTACATTAAAAATGGTGCTCGATATCAATAATCGTTAGGGAAAGGCAAATCAAAACCAATGATATATCACCTCACACCTGTTAGAATGGTTATTATCAAAAAGACAAAAGATAACAAGTGTTGGCAAGGAGGTGGAGAAAAGAGAACCCTTGCACACTTTGGCAGGAATGTAAATTAGTACAGCCGTTATGGAAAACAATATGGTGGCTCCTAAAAAAAATTAAAAATCAAACTACCATATGATCCAGCAATTCCACTACTGTGTATACATCCAAAGGAAATGAAATCTGGATCTCAAGAAGATATCCACACTCCCATGTTCATTGCAGCGTTACTCACAATAGCCAATACCTGGAAACAACCTAAATGTTCATTGACAGATGAGTGGATAAAGAAAATGCACATACATGCAATGGAATAGTATTCAGCCTTTAAAAAGAAGGAAATCCTGCCATTTGCAACAAGATGAAACTGGAGGACATTAAGCTAAGTGAAATAAGGCAGACACAGAAAAAAAAACAAACCATGATCTCACTTATACATGGAGTCTAAAATAGTCAAACATGTGGAAGCAGATGGTAAAACGGTAATTGCCAGTGTCTGTGGAGAGAAATGGGGAAGTGTTAGTCAAAGTGTACAAGGTTTTGTTTTACAAGATGAATAAGTCTTAGAGATCTACTGTACAGCATAGTTAGTGCCTATAGTTAATAATACTGTATTGTTTAAAATTTGCTAAAAGGGTAGATCTTACGTTAAGTGTTATCACAAAATAACAACAGCAATAATAATATTAATAAATAGGAAGGCAGGAGGAAACTTTTGGAGGTGATGAATAAGTTTATGGCACAGATTGCGGTGATTAGTCCATGGGTTATACTTATCTCCAAAATCATGAAGTTGTATACATTAATTATATACAGCTTTTTGCATGTCAAAAAATTAAAAAAAAATTTTTAAGCAATTATAAATACGTTCAAGTATTTAAAGGAAAAAATAAACATAGTCATGAGAGAAATGTAAGATATATAAAATAAGCAAATGGAAATCCTAGGGGTAAAACACAATATCAGAAATTTTAAAGATTCCCGGTTGGACTTAAGAGGATACCAGACACTGCAGAAGCAAAGAACAGTGAGTTAAAAGACATAACAACAGAAACAAAACAATCCAAACTGAAGCATAGAAAATATAAAGTTGTAATAAAAGAATAGAGCCTGTGACATCTGAGACAACATAAGGCAGTATAAAATATTGTAACTGGATTTCACAAATGAAGCAGAAAAGTATTTTTGAAAAAATAGCAAAATTTTTTCTATATTTGATGAAAACTATAAATCTACATACCCAAGTAATTCGATGAACACAAAGCAGCCTTTAAAAGAAAAAAAGAGAAAAAAGGAAAACTACTCAATATGCCACATCACAATCAAATTTCTGAATATCAGTGATAAAAGGAAAATCTTGTAAAAACCTAGAGAAAAAAGAACTTATTACATGTAAAGGAAGAAAGATAGGAGTGACCTGTCACTTCTCATTAGAAGCACACATGCCAGAAAACTGTGGAATGATATCTTCTTTTTTTTAACATGTTTATTGGAGTATAATTGCTTTACAATGGTGTGTTAGTTTCTGCTGTATAACAAAGTGAGTCATCTATACATATACATATATCCCCGTATACTCTCCCCATTGCGTCTCCCTCCCACCCTCCGTATCCCACCCCTCTAGGTGGTCACAAAGCACTGAGCTGATCTCCCTGTGCTATGCGGCTTCTTCCCACTAGCTATCTGTTTTACATTTGGTAGTGTATATATGTCCATGCCACTCTATCACTTTGTCCCAGCGTACCTTTCCCCTTCCCTGTGTCCTCAAGTCCATTCTCTACGTCTGCATCTTTATTCCTGTCCTGCCCATAGGTTCATCAGAACCTTACTTTTTTAGATTCCGTACATATGGGTTAGCATACGGTATTTGTTTTTCTCTTTCTGACTTACTTCACTCTGTGTGACAGACACTAGGTCCATCCACCTCACTACAAATAGTTTAATTTATTTCTTTTTATGGCTGAGTAATATTCCATTGTATATATGCGCCACATCTTCTTTATCCATTCATCTGTCAATGGACACTTAGGTTTCTTCCATGTCCTGGCTATTGTAAATAGTGCTGCAATGAACATTGTGGTACATATCCCTTTTTGAATTATGGTTTTCTCAGGATATATGCCCAGTAGTGGGATTGCTGAGTCATATGGTAGTTCTATTTTTAATTTTTAAGGAACCTCCATACTGTTCTCCATAGTGGCTGTATCAATTTACATTCCCACCAACAGTGCAAGAGGGTTCCATTTTATCCACATCCTCTCCAGCATTTATTGTTTGTAGATTTTTTTGGTGATATGGCCATTCTGACTGGTATGAGGTGATACCTCATTGTAGTTTTGATTTGCATTTCTCTAATGATTAGTGATGTTGAGCATCCTTTCATGTGTTTGTCGGCAATCTGTACATCTTCTATGGAGAAATGTCTACTTAGGTCTTCTGCCCATGTTTCGATTGGGTTGTTTGTTTTTTTCATATTGAGCTACCAGAGCTGCTTGTATATCTTGGAGATTAATCCTTTGTCAGTTGCATCATTAACAAATATTTTCTCCCATTCTGAGGGTTGTCCTTTTATCTTGCTTATGGTTTCCTTTGCTGTGCAAAAGCTTTTAAGTTTCATTAGGTCCCATTTGTTTATTTTTGTTTTTATTTCCATTTCTCTAGGAGGTGGATCAAAAAAGATCTTGCTGTGATTTATGTCATAGAGTGTTCTGCCTATTTTTCCCTCTAAGAGTTTGATAGTGTCTGGCCTTACATTTAGGTCCTTAATCCATTTTGAGTTTATTTTTCTGTATGGTGTTAGAGAGTGTTCTAATTTCATTCTTTTACATGTAGCTGCAGCTACAGTTTTCCAAGCACCACTTATTGAAGAGGCTGTCTTTTCTCCACTGCATATTCTTGCCTCCTTTATAGAAGATGAGTTGAGCATATGTGTGTGGGTTTATCTCTGGGCTTTCTATCCTGTTCCTTGATCTATATTTCTATTTTGGCAGTACCATACTGTTTTGATTACTATAGCTTTGTAGTATAGTCTTAAGTCAGGGAACCTGAGTCCTCCAGCTCTGCTTTTCTTTCCCAAGATTGCTTTGGCTATTCGGGGTCTTCTGTGTTTCCATACAAATTGTGAAATATTTTGTTCTAGTTCTGTGAAAAATGCCATTGGTAGTTTGATAGGGATTGCATTGAATATGTAGATTGCTTTGGGTAGTAGAGTCATTTTCACAATGTTGATTCTTCCAATCCAAGAACAAGGTATAGCTCTCCATCTGTTTGTATCATCTTTAATTTCTTTCATAAGTGTCTTATAGTTTTCTGCCTACAGATCGTTTGTCTCCTTAGGTAGGTTTATTCCTAGGTATTTTATTCTTTTTGTTGCAGTAGTAAATGGGAGTGTTTCCTTAATTTCTCTTCCAGATTCTTCATCATTAGTGTATAGGAATGCAAGAGATTTTGGTGCATTAATTTTGTATCCTGCTACTTTACCAAGTTCATTGATTAGCTCTAGTAGTTTCCTGGTAGCATCTTTATGATTCTCTATGTATAGTATCATGTCATCTGTAGACAGTGACTGTTTTACTTCTTCTTTTCCGATTTGGATTCCTTTTATTTTATTTATTTTTCTTCTCTGATGGCTGTGGCTAAAGCTTCCAAAATTATGTTGAATAATAGTGGTGAGAGTAGGCAAACTTGCCTTGTTCTTGATCTTAGAGAAAATGGTTTCAGTTTTTCGCCATTGAGAATGATGTTGGCTGGGGGTTGGCCTATATATGGCTTTTTTTATGTTGAGGTAGGTTCCCTGTATGCCTACTTTCTGGAGAGTTTTTATCATAAATGGCTGTTGAATTTTGTCAAAAGCTTTTTCTGTATCTATTGAGATTATCATATAGTTTTTAATCCTTCAATTTGTTAATATGGTGTATCACACTGATTGATATGTATATATTGAAGAATCTTTGCATTCTTGGGATAAACCCCACTTGATCATAATGTATGATCCTTTAAATGTGCTATTGGATTCTGTTTGTTGGTATTTTGTTGAGGAGTTTTGCATCTATGTTCATAAGTGATACTGGCCTGTAGTTTTCTTTTTTGTGATATCTTTGTCTGGTTTTGATTTCAGGGTGATGGTGACCTCATAGAATAAGTTTGGGAGTGTTCCTCCCTCTGCTATATTTTGAAAGAGTTTGAGAAGGATAGGTGTTAGCTCTTCTCTAAATGTTTGATAGAATTCACCTGCGAGGCCATCTGGTCCTAGGCTTTTGTTTGTTGTAACACTTTTTTTTTTAACATCTTTATTGGAGTATAATTGCTTTACAATGGTGTGTTAGTTTCTGCTTTATAACAAAGTGAATCAATTATACATATACATATGTTCCCATATCTCTTCCCTCTTGCATCTCCCTCCCTCCCACCCTCACTATCCCACCCCTCTAGGTGGTCACAAACCACCTAGCTGATCTCCCTGTGCTATGCAGCTGCTTCCCACTAGCTATCGATTTTATGTTTGGTAGTGTATATATGTCTGTGCCACTACTCACTTTGTCATAGCTTACCCTCCCCCTCCCCATATCTTCAAGTCCAAGCTCTAGTAGTTCTGTGTCTTTATTCCTGTCTTACCCCTAGGTTCTTCATGACCTTTTTTTTCCCCCCTTGGATTCCATATATATGTGTTAGTGTACGGTATTTGTTTTTCCCTTTCTGACTTACTTCACTCTGTATGACAGACTCTAGGTCCATCCAACTCACTACAAATAACTCAATTTCATTTCTTTTTATGGCTGAGTAATACTGCATTGTATATATATGCCACATCTTCTTTATCTATTCATCTGTTGATGGACACTTAGGTTGCTTCCATGCCCTGGCTACTGTAAATACAGCTGCACTGGATATTTTGGTACATGACTCTTTTTGAATTATGGTTTTCTCAGGGTATATGCCCAGGAGTGGGATTGCTGGGTCGTATGGTAGTTCTATTTGTAGTTTTTTAAGGGACCTCCATACTGTTCTCCATAGTGGTTGTATCAATTGACATTCCCACCAACAGTGCAAGAGAGTTCCCTTTTCTCCACACCCTCTCCAGCATTTATTGTCTCTAGATTTTTTGATGATGGCCATTCTGACCAGTGTGAGATGATATCTCATTGTCGTTTTGATTTGCATTTCTCTAATGATGAATGATGTTGAGCATTCTTTCATGTGTTTGTTGGCAGTCTGTATATCTTCTTTGGAGAAATGTCCATTTAGGTCTTCTGCCCATTTTTGGATTGGGTTGTTTGTTTTTTTGTTATTGAGCTACATGAGCTGCTTGTAAATTTTGGAGATTAATCCTTTGTCAGTTGCTTCATTTGCAAATATTTTCTCCCATTCTGAGGGTTGTCTTTTGGTCTTGTTTATGGTTTCCTTTGCTGTGCAAAAGTTTTTAAGTTTCATTAGGTCCCCTTTGTTTATTTTTGTTTTTATTTCCATTTCTCTAGGAGGTGGGTCAAAAAGGATCTTGCTGTGATTTATGTCATAGAGTGTTCTGCCTATGTTTTCCTCTTAGAGTTTGATAGTGTCTGGCCTTACATTTAGGTCTTTAATCCATTTTGAGTTTATTTTTGTGTATGGTGTTATGGAGTGTTCTAATTTCATAGTTTTACATGTACCTGTCCAGTTTTCCCAGCACCACTTATTGAAGAGGCTGTCTTTTCTCCACTGTATATTCTTGCCTCCTTTATCGAAGATGAGTTGACCATATGTGCATGGGTTTATCTCTGAGCTTTCTATCCTGTTCCATTGATCTATATTTTTGTTTTTGTGCCAGTACCATACTGTCTTGATTACTGTAGCTTTGTAGTATAGTCTGAAGTCAGGCAGCCTGATTCCTCCAGCTCCATTTTTAGTTCTCCAGATTGCTTTGGCTATTCGGGGTCTTTTGTGTTTCCATACAAATTGTGAAATTTTTTGTTCTAGTTCTGTGATAAATGCCATTGGTAGTTTGATAGGGATTGCACTGCGTCTGTAGATTGCTTTGGGTAGTAGAGTCATTTTCACAGTATTGATTTTTTCAATCCAAGAACATGGTATATCTTGCCATCGGCTTGTATCATCTTTAATGTCTTTCAAGGGTGCCTTATACTTTTCTGCATACAGGTCTTTTGTCTCTATAGGTAAGTATATTCCTAGATATTTTATTCTTTTTGTTGCAATGCTAAATGGGAGTGTTTTCTTGATTTCACTTTCAGGTTTTTCATCACTAGTATATAAGAATGCCAGAGATTTCTGTGCATTAATTTTGTATCCTGCTCCTTTACCAAATTCATTGTTTAGCTCTAGTAGTTTTCTGGTAGCATTTTTAGGATTCTTTGTGTAGAGTATGATGTCATCTGCAAAGAGTGGCAGCTTTACTTCTTCTTTTCCAATTTGGATTCCTTTTATTTCTTTTTCTTCTCTGATTGCTGTGGCTAAAACTTCCAAAACAATGTTGAATAAGAGTGGTGAGAGTGGGCAGCCTTGTCTTCTTCCTGATCTTAGTAGGAATGGTTTCAGTTTTTCAGCATTGAGGATGATGTCGGCTGTGGGTTTGTCATATATGGCCTTTATTATGTTGAGCAAAGTTCCCTCTATGCCTGCTTTCTTCAGGGCTTTTGTCATAAATGGGTGTTGAATTTTGTCGAAAGCTTTCTCTGCATCTATTGAGATGATCATATGGTTTTTCTCCTTCAGTTTGTTAATATGGTGTATCACGTTGATTGATTTGCTTATATTGAAGAATCCTTGCATTCCTGGAATAAGCCCCCTTAATCATGGTGTATGATCCTTTTAATGCACTGTTGGATTCTGTTTGCCAATATTTTATTGAGGATTTTTGCATCTATGTTCATCAGTGATATTGGCCTTTAGTTTTATTCTTTTGTGGCATCCTGGTTTTGGTATCAGGGTGATGGTGGCCTCGTAGAATGAGTGTGAGAGTGTTCCTCCCTCTGCTATATTTTGGAAGAGTTTGAGAAGGATAGGTGTTAGCTCTTCTCTAAATGTTTCTTCAAATTCACCTGTGAGGCCATCTGGTCTTGGGCTTTTGTTTGTTGTAACATTTTAAATCACAGTTTCAATTTCAGTGCTTGTGTTTGGTCTGTTTATATTTTCTCTTTCTTCCTGGTTCAGTCTCAGAAGGTTGTGCTTTTCTAAGAATTTGTCCATTTCTTCCAGGTTGTCCATTTTATTGGCATATAGTTGCATATAGTAATCTCTCATGATCCTTTGTATTTCTGCAGTGACAGTTGTTACTTCTCCTTTTTCATTTCTATTTCTATTGATTTGAGTCTTCTCCCTTTTATTCTTGGTGAATTTGGCTAATGTTTTGTCAACTTTGTTTATCTTCTCAAAGAACAAGCTTTTAGTTTTATTGATCTTTGCTCTCATTTCCTTCATTTCTTCTTCATTTATTTCTGATCTTATTTTTATGAGTTCTTTCCTTCTGCTAACTTTGGGGTTTTTCTTGTTCTTTGTCTAACTGCTTTTGGTGTAAAGTTAGGTTGTTTATTTGATATGTTTTTTGTTTCTTGAGGAAGGATTGTATTGCTATAAACTTCCCTCGTAGAACTGCTTTTGCTGCATCCCATAGGTTTTGGGTTATCATTGTCATTTTTTTCAAGGTATTTTTTTATTCCTTCTTTGATTTCTTCAATGATCTTATGGTTATTTAGTAGCATATTGTGTAGCCTCCATGTGTTTGTATTTTTTACAGTTTTTTTTTTTCCTGTAATTGATATCTAGTCTCATAGTGCTGTGGTCAGAGAAAATACTTAATATAATTTCAGTTTTCTTAAATTTACCAAGGCTTGATTTGTGACCCATGATATGATCTATCCTGGAGAATGTTCCATGAGCACTTGAGAAGAAAGTGTATTCTGTTGTTTTTTGATGGAATGTCCTATAAGTATGAAGTAAGTCCATCTTGTTTAATGTATCATTTAACGCCTGTGTTTCCTTATTTATTTTCATTTTGAATGATCTGTCCATTGGTTAAAGTGGGGTGATAAAGTCCCCTACTGTGATTGTGTTACTGCTGATTTGCCCTTTTATGGCTATTAGCATTTGCCTTATGTATTAAAGTGTTCCTATGTTGGGTGCATAAATATTTACAATTGTTGTATCTTCTTCTTGGATTGACCCTTTGATCATTATCCTTCTTTGTCTCTTGTAATAGTCTTTATTTAAAGTCTATTTTGTCTGATATGAGAATTGCTTCTCCAGCTTTCTTTTAATTTCCATTCGCATAGAATATCTTTTTCCATCCCCTCACTTCCAGTCTGTACATGTTCCTAGGTCTGAAGTGGGTCTCTTGTAGACAGCATATATATGTGTCTTTTTTTAATCCATTCAGCCAGTCTATGTCTTTTGGTTGCAGCATTTAATCCATTTACATTTAAGGTAATTATCCATATGTATGTTCCTTTTACCATTTTCCTAATTGTTTTGGGTTTGTTTTTGTAATCCTTTCCTTCCTTGTTTTTCCTGCCTGGAGAATTCCTTTAGCATTTGTTGTAAAGCTGGTT